>NC_050581.1:106806013-107106013 GCF_011100635.1 Trichosurus vulpecula | reverse complement strand
AAAGGCAGAAATATTAAATGCATCTTTTTCAGACCATGACACAATAACTATTATGTGCAATAAAGGGCCATGGAAAAACAGACTAAAAATTAATTAGAAACTAAATAATCTAACCCTAAAGCATGAGTGGGTCAAACAACAAATCATAGAAACAATCAATAACTTCAAGAAAATGACCATAATTAGACAACATACCACAACTTATGGAATGCAATTAAAGTGGTTATTAGGGGAAGTTTTATATCTCTGCATGCTTACATGAATAAAATAGAGAAAGAGAAGATCAATGAATTGGGCATACAACTAAAAAACCTAGAAAAAAACATTAAAAATCTTCAATTAAATACTGAAATATTGAAAGCCAAAGGAGAGATTAATAAAATGGAAATTAAGAAAATTATTGAACTAAGAAATAAAACTAAGAACTAATTTTATGAAAAAAGCAATAAAATTGATGAATCTTTGGTTAATTTGATTAAAAAAAGAAAGAAGAAAACCACATTACCAGTATTGAAAATGAAAAGGGTGAATTAACCACCAATGAAGAGAAAATTAAAAACAATAATTATGAACTATTTTGCCCAACTGTTCACCTATAAACTTGACCATCTTAGAGAAATGGATGAATATTTATGAAATATAAATTGCCTAGATTGACAGAAGAGGAACTAAATTACTTAAGTAATCTCATCTAAGAAAAATAAATTGAACAAGCCATCAATAAACCCCCTAAGTAAAACTCTCCAGGGCCACATGAATTTACAAGTGAATTTTATCAAACATTTAAAGAACAATTAATTCCAATACTTTACAGAGCATTTGGGAAAATAGACAAAGAGAGAGTCTTATCAAATTATTTTTATGATACAAATATGGTATTGATACCTAAACTGGAAAGGTTCAAAACAGAGAAAGAAAATGATAAACCAATTTCCCTAAAGAATATAGATGCAAAAATTTTAAATAAAATATTAGCAAAGAGATTAAAGCAACTTATAATGAGAGTAATATACTTTGATCAAGTAGGATATATACCAGGAACATAAAACTGGTTCAATATTAGGAAATCTCTGCATAATTGACCATATCAAGAATAAAACTAACAGAAACCATATGATTATTTCAATAGATGCAGAAAAAGCTTTTGACAAAATACAATACCCATTCCTATTAAAAACACTAGAAAGCATAGGAATAAATGCAGCCTTCCTTAAAATGATAAAAAGTATCTGCCTAAAACCATGAGGAATCATTATATGTAATGAGGATAAGCTAGATGCATTTCCAATAAGATTGGAGGTGGAACAAGGATGTCCACTATCACCACTGTTAATCAATGTGGTACTAGAAACATTAGCTTTAGCAATAAGAAGAAAAAGAAATTGAAGGAATTAGAATAGGTAAAGAAGAAAAAAAAATTATCACTCTTTGAAGATGATATGAACTTCCAAAAAATATTTTATAGAGCTAGAAAAAATAATATAAAAATTTATCTGGATTAACAAAAAGTCCTGAATATCAAGGGAATTAATGAAAAGAAATGCTAGGGAAGGTGGTCTAGCCATATTAGATCTTAAATTGTGTTACAAAGCAGCAATCATCAAAAGTACTTGGTACTGGCTAAGAAATAGAGGGATAGATCAGTGGAAGAGGTTAGGTACGCAAGACACAGTAGTCAATGATTATAGCCATCTACTGTTTGACGAACCCAAAGACCCCCACTTCTGGGATAAGAACTCACTATTTGATAAAAGTGCTGGGAAAACTGGAAAATAGTATGGCAAAAAACTGGGCATAGACCAACATCTGACACCATATACCAAAACAAAGTGCACTTAGTTATAAAGTTTATAAAGTTATAAAGGCTGATACTATAAAGAAATTAGGGGAGCAACAAATAGTTTGCCTGTCAAATTTATGGAGAATGGAGGAATTTATGACCCAGCAAGAGATAGAGAACATTATGAAATGCAAAATGGATAATTTTGATTACATTAAATTGAAAAGGTTTTGCTAAAACAAAGCCAATGCAACCAAGATTAGGAGGGAAGCAGAAAACTGGGAAAGACTTTTTACAGCTGGTGTCTGTGAAAAAGACCTCATTGCTAAAATATATAGAGAACTGAGTCAAATTTACAGGAATACAAGTCATTCCACATTGATAAATGGTCAAAGGATATGAATAGCATATTTTCAGAGGAAGAAATTAAAGCTATGTATGGTTATATGAAAAAATGCTCTAAATCACTATTGATTAGAGAGATGCAAATCAAAACAACTCTGAGGTTCCACATCACAACTATCAGATTGGCCAACATGACAAAACAGTAAAATGATAAATGTTGGAGAAGATGTGGGAAAATTGGCACACTATTCCATTGTCGGTGGAGTTGTCAGCTGATCCAAACATTCTGCAGAGCAATTTGGAATTATGCCCAAAGGGCTATAAAAATATGCAATATTTTCACCCAGCAATACCACTTCTAGGACTGTATCCCAAAGCAATGAAAATAAATTGGAAAACAACCCATATGTACAAAAATATTTATGGCAGCTCTTTTTGTGTTGGCCCAAAACTGGAAACTAAGGGGATGCCCATCCATTGGAGAATGACTGAACAAGTACTGGTATATGAATGTAATGGAATACTATTCTCTATGAGTAATGATTAACAAGTGGACTTCAGAAAAAAAAAAAAAAAAACCTGGAAAGACTTATATGAACTGATGCTGAGTGAAGGGAGCAGAACCAGGAGAACATTATATATAACAGAACAGTGTGCAATGACTGACTTTGATAGACTTAGCCCTTCTCAGCAACGCAAGGACCAAAAACAATTCCGAAGGACTCATAATGGAAAATACCATCCACAACCAGAGAAAGAACTATGGAGTCTGAATGCAAAGGGAAGCAGACTATTTTCTTTTTTTAAAAAAATTTTATTTCCTTTCTGATGGTTCCTCCCATTCATTCTAATTCTTCTATACAACATGACTAATGTGAAAATATGTTTAGTAGAAATGTATATGTAGAGTTCATATGAGATTGTATGCTGTCTTGGGGAAGGGGAAGGGTTGGGGGGAAATTAAAACTTATCGAAGTTAATGTTGAAAATTAAAAATAAATAAATTAACTTAAAAAAAACCATTTATTCATCTTAGGCTGAGAAGACTTTTTTGGATAAATTTTAATTTCCTCACATATTTATATGTCAAGTTCTTATCCATTACTCTCAAAATACATGTTTTCACAATCTGTTATTTTGATTTTGATTAATGTTTTCCTTTCTGACACTGAAATTTATTTTCAAGCACATCTATATTGCCCCTAATCATTCCTTCTGTTTATTGAATACAAAGTAAGGCATCTTTGCTCCAAAACTGAGATAAATTATTTTGTTTTCTATTTTCATCCATTTTAAATATAAACAATTGCTATCGATAATACGTTTATTTCTATTTCCATTAAGGCAAAAGGAATATTATAAGCATCTTGTATGTGATTGAAAGAAGACTTTATCTCAGTGAATTAAACTGTATTGGGCCATCCAAAACATTCCAAAATTTTCTTAGTGTTCAGATATATTTTAGTGGTTATTTTTAAATTATATTTAGATTGTCAATGATGTCATTCACACTCTGTATTATATTCATGATGATTATGGTGGTGGTGATAGTAATCATTTAGGTGTTAGCAAAAATCTTAAGAAAGCAAGATATTTTTTAATCTTGTTTTTCTTCCAAGTCACAATCTTTATTTCTCCTTCTATGTGTATTGCTTCCGACTTTCAGTGAAAGGAGAAGAATAGTCCTGTGGATGCTTGTATGTGATCAGAGTAAAAATATACGATATATGATTTAAAAAGAAAAAAAAACATGTAAAGTGTAAGAAATGCATTTTCTTCCTCTTTGTTTTTATACTTGAATAAAACTTATTTGGCTCATCTTCATTTTTTAAGATAATGAAGCGGATGAAAGCATCATATTTAGTCATTTATTCTTATTCATTCGCTTTCCCCATAATTTGTATACAGTGCTGAGTTTGGAGTCAGGAAAACAGGAATTCAAAATCTGCCTCAGACCCTTACCTTACCAGATGACTGACTCTAGATATGTTAATGAATCTGTCACAGTCTTAATTTGTTCATTTATGCAATTAAGGTAGTTGGACTTCATAGCTTTCAAGATTTGTTTCAACTCTAAATCCATGATTTTCTCCTGGCCATTCATCTCTTATCCTCTCCACTTCTCTCCTCTCTTTTCTTCTCCTCTTTTCTCTCCTTTTCTGCTTTCTTCTTCACTTTGTCATAAGTACAGGAAAGATAGCCCATGATCATCTTCTATTTCATAATTTTCTGTCTTAATTTTTTAGGATTATTGCTTAAAATTAAATTTTCAAGCTACATATCAGAAGTCATTTTACAAATGTGTATGTGTGCACTAAACTAGAAATCTTATCTCTCTCTCTGTCTCTGTCACTCTGTCTCTATTCCTCTGCCTCTGACTCTCTTTCTGCCTCTTTGTCTCTGTCTTTCTGTCTCTTTGTCTCTCTGTGTATCTCACTGTCTCTATGTCTCTCTCTGTCTCTGCATCTTTCTGTCTCTATCTTTTTCCATTAATTATAAATTGTCTCCAGAAGCCCAAGAAAAAATAGCATTGCCTTCTGACAAATTTGGTATTATGATCTTGTGTCAATAAAATGTAAGTGAATAAAAAACTAAAATTAATGGGTGAAAGAGGAATGTACTGGGAGAAAGAGAAAGGGAGAGGTAGAATAGAGCAACTTATCTCACATAAAAGAGGCAAGAAAAAGCTTTTATAGTGTAGAGGAAGAGGGGGCAGGTAAGAGAGAGTGAGTGAAAGTTACTCTCATCAGAACTGACTCAGTGAGGGAAAAACATATACACTCAATTGAGTATAGAAATCTATATTACCCTATAGGAAAGTAGAAGGGGAAGGAGTTAACATGGGGAGGGGAGTAATAGAAGGGAGGGCAGATTAGAAGAAGGCTTAATTAGAAGCAAAACATTTTTGAGGAGGGACAGGGTGGAAGGAGAGAGAGAGAATGGAATAAATGGGGAGACAGGATGGAGGGAAATACATTTAGCAACAGTAATTGTGAAAAAAATGAAGCAAATTTCTTTGATAAAGGCCTCATTTCTCAAATATATAGAGAACCGAGTCAGATTTTATACAAATAGGAACCATTCCTCAACTGATAAATGTCAAAAATATATGATCAGTTTTCAGATGAAGTAATCAAGGCCATATGAAAACAACTCTTGCTATTAATTGGAGAACTGCAAATTGAAACAATTCTGAGCTATTACCTCATATCTATAAGACTGATTAATAGGGCAGAAAAGAAAAACAGCAAATGTTGGAGGTGATGTGGGGAAAATGAGACAATAATGCACTGTTAGTAGAGCTGTGAACTGATTCAACCATTTTGTAGAGCCATTTGGAACTATGCTTAAAGGGCTATAAAACCATGCATACCCTTTGACCGAAGAATACCACTACTTGTCTGTATCCCAAAAGAGATAAAAAAAAAAACAAAAAAGAAAAGGACCTATATGTACAAAAATATTTATAGCAACTCTTTTTCTGGGGACAAAGAATTGGAAATTGAGGGGATGCCCATCAATTGGGGAATCACTGAACAAGTTGTGGTATATGATTATTATGGAATACTATGTACTATATGATGAGCAGGATGCTCTGAGAAAACCTTGGAAGACTTACATGGGCTAATGCAAAGTGAAATGCACTGTGTAAGTAACAGCAATATTGTAAGATGATTAGCTGTGAATCACTTAGCTATTCTCAGCAAGACAATGATCCAAGACAATTCTGTAGGGCTTATCATGAAAAATGGCATCCATACTGAATATAGACTGAAGCATCCTTTTTTACTTTATTTTCATTTTTTGTCTATATTTTCTTTCACTACATGACGAGTATGGATATGTTTTGAATCACTAAGCATATGTAACTGTAGTGGTAATCAGGGTGGGGCATTTTTGCTGTTCTCTTAAGTGGATTTGATAATTCTGGCCTTTGTTTAAATGGGGCAAGTAAAGTGGGATCTCTTTTGTCTTGGAATGTTTCTTAGCACTAAGACAATTAGGAGTCATTGATTAGAAACTCTACATAAGGTGATACTAGGGTTTAACTAACTTTTCCACACCCTAAATGGGACTTTTCACTGTTCTTTGTTTGAGTGCTTCTCAACACTGAGGTAATCAAGTGTCCCAGGGCCTTGAGATAGGCATATAAGATATGAGGTTGGAGTTTGACTTTTGGGGGTACATTCATTGAAAGAAAGTGGGTGAGAAGACTCTGGGAAAGCCGTTGAACCCCTGTCGCCCCAGCTTTGTAACTCAGACAGATATTGGTACTTCTCTGGTAACTACGAATTGTGATTTGAATCAGACAAGGTCTGTATGTTGATGTTTGTAATTTGTGTTTGTATTTGCCCTGAAGTTCAGGGACTGATCTTTTCCCCCTGAACTAAGTGAATGATATATGTTTAATTAAACTGAGATTGTTAACCCCTTTAAGTTGCTTTCCTTAGAAAAACAGATCAAAGAACCTGTGCTAGCAGTCTTGTTGTTGGTCTTGTGTTGGTCTTTCAACCCCACAACAGCTGCTAGCCACGTTGTTGCTACAATAACCTATAGGGAAATGCTTGCCTTTTCAATGAGGAGGTGGGAGGAAAGGAGAAAATTTTGTACGAAATGGGAGGAGGATCTTTGTTTACACAGAACTGAAAGTGTACTTCCCCCCCTCCGCCACCCCAGCTTAAGCAGAAACCAGGCCTCAGATCAGTCAGGTGAAAGGTCAGAGGCCCATTTGAGGAGAGCATGACGTAGGCAGTCAGGGGGTTGTATCTGGCCAATGAAGAGCCTGGCGGGAGATTCAAGGTGAGGGTCTATTAAAGGACTGGCATCCATCTGAATCCTTTGTACTTTCTCCTGGGGAGGTACCCATTTATTCAGGGGGAATAAATGTAAATTATAATTAAAGCTTTCCTGACATCCCAACTAGTCTTGCTTATTCCTAGACAATGTGAGTATGTTTCTAACAATTTGGAACTCAAAGTTTTAAAAATTAATGTTAAAAATTATTTTTACATGTAACTGGGGAAAATAAAATACTAACTAAATAAAAAAAATACTTAACAACAACAACAAGAAAACGCAATTGGAAATAAGAAATAACAACTCAAAAATGCATCAGAACTATTTGGTCCCAATAAAAAAACAGAAACAGATCGATGGAAGAGATGAGTTAAGGAGCAATCAGAAATAATTGAACCCTATAACTGAGTGTTCAATAAATCCCCCAAAATAAATTGTCTAGAAAACAACTACCTATTTGACAAGAATTTATGAGAAAAAGATACAGATATGATTTGGCAAAAATTACTTTAGATGAAAATCTTATACAGTGTACCACAATATCCTCAAATTAAACACAGGACATGAATATTAATGCTGTACAAATGAAAAAAAGTTTACTATGTGCTAGGCTTTGGGCCAAATTCTGGGGGAGGGTACAAATGTGAAAAAGATGGCCACTGTTCTCATGGAGCTTGCAATTAAGACAAAAGGAAGCTAAGAGAGGGAAGGAAAGGTACATGGCAAAATGGAACTAGGGAGAAGTCCAAAGAGGTGATAATGAGAGACAGAACATGAATATGATAGGAGGTTGGTAAGTGATAGAGCAAGGTTATAAGGGAAACAAGATGGGAGTGATAAAGTATAGCAGTGAAATTTTAATGAAGGGCAAGGTAAAAAAAAAACTTTATTCTCAAAATGTTGAGATTTATAAGAGGGGAGGATAGGAGTATAGGGAGCTCAGATAATATGATCTGCATTATCTCAGAAATACAGGAAGTTAAATCATCTATTGATAGTGAATGCCATCTCTTTTTTTCTTTTTTTTTTGAGGAGGGAAGGCAAGGCAATTGGGGTTGTGACTTGCCTAAGGTCACACAGCTAGTAAGTGTGTCAAGTGTCTGTGGCTGGATTTGAACTCAGGTCCTCCTGACTCCAGGGCTGGTGCTCTACTCATTGCGCCACCCAGCTGCCCTGAAGGCCGTCTCTTAAGAAAAGGTTTGAAATGGGTCCTAAACAGCAGTAGTCCATGAGGCTATGTGGAAATGCACAAATTTAAAATTAGAAGAAGTGAGATGATGTTGTTGGAAGATAACTGATATGGAATTAGGAAGTAAAGAATAGACATGCCCCTCTTCCTTTACATTTAAAAAATCACAGATTACGTGAAATATCTGTCTTTAGGAGCCTTTTGAAGGATATCATTGTGCAAAAAGAAAGTGTCAGTTTAGGTAAGGCAGATGGAAAAGGAGAAATGGAGAATGTTCAGGGTAAAGATATTATCAAGAAGTTTAAAGCATGTACTTCACCAAAGGCAGCATCTCTCCTGAACCTTGTTACTGCATCCAAAACTATGGGCTAGACATCTCTGTCTTGTTGCATCATCATCAAGTCAAATTTAATGCGCCTCAAATGAAACTCAGTACCTTCATCCCTGAATGTGCCTTTACTCTAAAAATACCTGTCTTTGTAGAGGGCATCACTATGCCCACAGACATAAAGATTGTAAACTCTTTGTCATTTTTAACATTAATTTCACTCACCCCACCCCCAGGAACCTATTAATTGTGAAGTCATGTCTGAACTTACTTTCTTCTTTCCCTAACACTAGTTTTTACCCTCAACCTCTCCCTCCATAAATTAGCCTCCTAAAATGGGTCTGTCTCCTCCTTTCTTATAGATGAGTAAAAATCTTTCCCAGGTAAATAGCTGACTATGTGATTTCCTTGCTCAAAAACCTACAGTGTTTCTACAGGGTGTCCCTAAAATCTGGACACATAGGCAAAAATGCATATTTTGAAATATTTGGAATATTAACAGACCTTAGCCCCCTTGACTTCTTTTTCTGGGGTATGCTAAAGAAGAAGGTGTACTCAGTGAAAATCGTGGATACAACACACTTGATTGAACGCATAAACAGTGAATATGCTAAAATTGATGGCAATGTGGAGTTATTGCATTGAGTTCATGTGAATCTTGCAAAATGTATCAATCTTTGCAACACAAATGATGGAAATCATTTTGTTGTTATTTGTTAATATTCCAATTAAATAAAATGTTGGTGAAAATTTCATTCATTTCATTTGTTGAAAATATGCATTTTTGCCTATGTGTCCAGACTTTAGGAACACCCTGTATATTATCCCAGGATAAAATAGAAACTTCCTAATTTATCATCAAATAACTCTCCATAATTTGGCTTCAGTCTGTGTTGATCCTTACTTCACAATACTCTCATACACTTTTTCAATCAAACTAAATCAGATTACTAGATGTTTCCTGCACTCCACATACCATCTCCTGCCTCTATGAATTTCTACTAAACAAACCTTAATGACCTCCTTCCACTCTCTCCTCATCTCTAAGTTTCAGGAGCTTGATCTTTGTTCAAGTGTCAGCTCAGATGTCATTCTCTATGTAAACTTTTGCCAGATTTCTCAAACCTACCTCCTCCATGAACTTTGCCTCGATTTTTTTTGCCTACCTCCAGCTTTTATTGTGCTCTCTTTTCTCAAATAGTCCCAGAATACATGATTAGATCTATCCTTTATCTCCTTGACTCATCATGTTTTGTATGCCAAGTAGTATATCAGCTTCATGAGAGCAAGCATAACTTCATTGTATATCCACAAAACCTATCATAGTGGCTTGCATACAGTAGGCATTTGATAAATATTTATTGAATTGAACTTTGGTCTCTTAGACCACTTTGTATGGATTTCTTCTTGACCCCATTGCTTTTTTCTCTTGTGTCATACTTATTTGCATACTTCTCTCCTCCAGTAGGTGTAAGTAACTGAAAAACTAGGACTATGTCATTCTGAATTTTTGTATACTTGACTTTGAATATAGTGCATAATAGACAGTAAATCTTAGTAAATGTTCGTTCAGTTTTATTGAAATAATTAAATTGGATAAAGGTTTTGGCTGCAAGGGATTGTTTTAAGCACATTTGTTAATCTATCCTATGATTATTATATGCTGTTGGAGAGCAGTGATATCCATTCTTGATTGCATTTGAAATAGTCTGTGCAGTGTACTTATATGAAATTTCTTGTTTTAATGGCCATTTCCCCAATGTAAAAGGACCATCTGCACATGCAATTCTTATTGCCAGTGTCCATCATTTCTGGGTTTTTGTCTGTTATAGAATCTATCAGTTCCACATTGAGAAGTTAGGTACCTTGGGAGACTAAGAAAATGGTTACATAAAGATCTTTAACTGAGCTTTTATCCAGCCCTTGTGGATTTCCTTCAAGGGCACTTAGAGTATTTGCAATATTTGTGAGTAATGTTCTATTCATCATCCGTTGATTACAGGGAAAGCATTAAAGGGGAAAGAATCCATTTGTTTCACATATTCTCCAGACAGCTTAAGCATCCATATTTAGTGTCCAAAATCATTTTAAGAAATATTCTTTTGCTGAGGCCATGAACACCAAAGTAGACTGAAAATGATCACTATACACAGAAAGCAGCTCAGGGAAAACCTGAAACTACGCAGCTCACAAGTTCCTTGGCAGAGGTCATTGGAATCAAAACCTTCTTCAAGATGTGTACAGGCACCTAGGTCATATCCTGGCAAACCAGATGATGAGTAACAGTATTCCACATCAAAACTGAAATTGACCATACATATTTCTTACATGACCAACTTTAATAGTGCGACCTATTATTCTTAGACATTATTTAATGGCAGCCTCTAGTATGTCATTTTCCGTATTTCCTATTTAATCATTTACATGTAAAAAGTCCTTGATTGCTAAGTCACATGACTTAGGTTGTATAAAACTAATAGTAAGAGCTACTATTTCCTGAAGCCATACTCCTTGCCACTCTTAGGTCATGCACCATGAATCATTAGACTTTATGAAGGGATTTTATTAAGCTGTTATCTATTGTTATAAGGCTTAGATAGTATGGTTGTGGACCCATGAAAACAATTTTTTTTTTAATGCAATTTATTTATTTAACATATTTGGTTTTCAGCATTGATTTTCACAACAGTTTGAATTACAAATTTTCTCCCCATTTCTGCCCTCCCCCCCACTCCAAGATGGCGTATATTCTGGTTGCCCTGTTCCCCAGTCAGCCCTCCCCTCTATCACCCCCCTCCCCTCTCATCCCCTTTTCCCTTCCTTTCTTGTAGGGCAAGATAAATTTCTACGCCCCATTGCCTGTGTATCTTATTTTTTAGTTGCATACAAAAAGTTTTTTTGTTTTTGAACATCTGATTTTAAAACTTTGAGTTCCAAATTCCCTTCCCTCTTCCCTTCCCACCCACCCTCCCTAAGAAGTTGAGCAATTCAACCTAGGCCACACATGTATTATTATGTATAACCCTTCCACAATATTCATGTTGTGAAAGGCTAACTACATTTTGCTCCTTCCCAACCCATCCCGCTTTATTGAATTTTCTTCCTTGACCCTGTCCCCTTTCCAAAGTGTTTGTTTTGATTACCTCCACCCCCATCTGCCCTCCACTCCATCATCCCCCTGCCTTTTATTTTTTTTTTTTATCTTCCTCCCTCTTCTTTCCTGTGGGGTAAGATACCCAACTGAGTATGTATGGTATTCCCCCTCAGGCCAAATCTGATGAGAGCAAGGTTCACTCATTCCCCCCTCACCTGCCCACTCCCCTCCTCTCCTAGAACTGCTTCTTCTTGCCACCTTTATGGGAGATAATCCACCCCATTCTATCTCTCCCTATCTCCCTCTCTCAGTAAGTTACTCTCTCATCCCTTAATTTCATTTTATTTCTTTTAGCTATCTTCCCTTCATCCTCAACTCACCCTGTGTCTGCTTTCTTTCTTTTACATATATATATATATACACATACATACACATACATACATATACACATAGATACATGCATACATACACATTCACTTATATATATACATAAACATATATATATATGCATATATATATATATGCATATTCCCTTCAACTACCCTAATACTGAGGTCTCATGAATCATACTCATCATCTTTCCATGTAGGAATGTAAACAAAACAGTTCAACTTTAGTAAGTCCCTTGCAATTTCCGTTTCTTGATTACCTTTTCATGCTTCTCTTGATTCTTGTGTTTGAAAGTCAAATTTTCTATTCAGTTCTGGTCTTTTCACTGAGAAAGCTTGAAAGTCCTCCATTTTATTGAAAGTCCATATTTTGCCTTGGAACATGATACTCAGTTTTGCTGGGTAGGTGATTCTAGGTTTTAATCCTAGCTCCATTGACCTTCGGAATATCGCATTCCAAGCCCTTCGATCTCTTAATGTAGAAGCTGCCAGGTCTTGGGTTATTCTGATTGGGTTTCCACAATATTCAAATTGTTTCTTTCTGGCTGCTTGCAGTATTTTCTCCTTGATCTGGGAGCTCTGGAATTTGACAACAATATTCCTAGGAGATTTCTTTTTGGGATCTATTTGCGGAGGCGATCGATGGATTCTTTCAATTTCTATTTTGCCCTGTGGCTCTAGAATATCAGGGCAGTTCTCCTTGATAATTTCCTGAAAGATGGTATCTAGGCTCTTTTTTTGATCATGGCTTTCAGGTAGTCCAATAATTTTTAAATTATCTCTCCTGGATCTATTTTCCAGGTCAGTGGTTTTTCCAAGGAGATATTTCACATTGTCTTCCATTTTTTCATTCCTCTGGTTCTGTTTTATAATATCCTGATTTCTCATAAAGTCACTAGCTTCCACTTGCTCCAATCTAATTTTTAAAGTAGTATTTTCTTCAGTGGTCTTTTGGACCTCCTTTTCCATTTGGCTAATTCTGCCTTTCAAGGAATTCTTCTCCTCATTGGCTTTTTGGAGCTCTTTTGCCATTTGAGTTAGTCTATTTTGTAAGGTGTTGTTTTCTTCAGTGTATTTTTCACTATTTTTTTGGGTCTCCTTTAGCAAGTCATTGACTTGTTTTTCATGGTTTTCTCGCATCCTTCTTATTTCTCTTCCCAATTTTTCCTCTACTTCTCTAACTTGCTTTTCCAAATCCTTTTTGAGTTCTTCTATGGTCTGGGGCCAGTTCATGTTTTTCTTGGAGGCTTTGGTTGTAGGCTCTAAGACTTTGCTGTCTTCTTTAGGCTGTATGTTTTGGTCTTCTTTGTCACCAAAGAAAGAATCCAAAGTCTGAGACTGAATCTGGGCGCGTTTTCGCTGCCTGGCCATATTCCCAACCAACTAACTTGACCCTTGAGTTTTTCAGTGGGGTATGACTGCTTGTAGATTACAGAGTTCTATGTTCTGCGTTTGGGGGGGAGGTGCCAGCTCTGTCAGAGCCGCACTCCTCCTTCCCCAAGGACCCCCAGTCCAGACTGGGCTCAGATCTTCGGCAGGCTGTGCACCCCTGCTGTGATCCGCCGCTTAATTCCCCCCACCAGGTGGGCCTGGAGCCAGAAGTAACAACAGCTGTAGCTGCCCCACCTCTGCTGCCCCCGGGGCTGGAAGCCGAACCGCGAACTCCTTCCACTCCCGCAGCTTTTCCCACTAACCTTCTCCGCAGTCTTTGGTGTTTGTGGGTCGAGGGGTCTGGTAACTGCTCACGTATTCAGGGCGCTAGGGCCCCCTCCGCCCGGCTTCTAGTCTGGATCGTCCACGCCGCTCAGGCTGGGCTCTGCTCCACTCAGTTCCCAGCTCCCAGCTCCCAGCTCCGTGTGGAATCGAGCTCACCCAGAGACCATCCGGGCTGTCCTGGGCTGGAGCCCTGCTTCCCTCTGCTGTTCTGTGGGTTCTGCCGTTCTAGAATTGGTTCAGAGCCATTTTTATAGGTTTTTGGAGGGACTCGGGTATGGAGCTCACTCTAGTCCGTGCTTACCAGCCGCCATCTTGGCTCCGCCAATTTCCATGAAAACAATTTTAAATTAATCGACTATTTTATTAGACAAACAAGATATCTTCTACCAAAAATTTCTGGGTTTTTGTATATCTGACCAATTTGACTTTTTCAGTTTTCAACAAAGCTATTTATAGCTATTTAAGTATAACTTGGAGAAGAGTATTGAGGTGAAAAGGCCTATAGTATGTAGTGTATCTTGAGGAACCTATTTTTATCTGGACTTCTCTTCCTATTCCACTCCCACCCCTGTGAACAGATACTCATCTGTTGAGGCACTTTCTGGGTCAGCAGCCATTAAGACCCACAATTAAGAAACCTCACCAGGGTGCTTGCTTTTATCAGCCATCTAGTGGACAATTTGGCCCAATAAAAAGGCATTTGTTCAAACCACATAGCAAATAAAAAGTGACAAGGAAAATTCACTCCACTCCTACCACCCTAGACACGTAACATTCATTATCCTGTATTACAACTGAGGAGAATATATACTACCATCATTGAAAGGAGAACACAAAGAAAATTAATCAATTGATCATTAAATAGGGAAATTTAATATAAGAAATGTGTATTAAGTATCTACTATTCCAGATGCTGTAAGAGGCACTAGGGATAAAATACCAGCAGCCCCTTCCCTCAAGGAGCTTACTTTCTATTGAAGAGAACTTGTAAGATCAGAGAAAATAAATGGAAGGAAGATAAATATAGAACACGTGTCTAGGGAATGCATGCAGAAATCAAACCTGTCAAGTTCCTCTGTGTACAGGGCACATACTGTTGCCAGAACAGCTCATTCCTCGAATAAACACATATATGTATATGTATGTGAACTCTGTATGCACATATGTACATATAGATATATATATTTAACAATGTGTTCTGGCATTCTCTTTTGTCATATCTCCAAAATCTGCATTATGCCTTGGGAAGAGGACCTAGGATAGGTGCTAAATAAATGTGGGTGGATTATGACTAGATAATCTTAAGTTTCCTTTAAGGTCTAAATCATATTGTCCTAGGGTGGTGTTTTACAATTATTCATTTACTCTCTCTTACTCATTTCTCCTTGTATCCAAAACTATATGTGGATGAGGTAAATGGTAGGGCAACTGCAGATAAGTGCTCTGTCTTTGAACATATTCTTTCTATAGTGAAAACAGTAGGTGTAGGAAATTGCCAGGGGCAGCTGGGTAGTGCAGTGAATAGAGCATCGGCCCTGGAGTCAGGAGGACCTGAGTTCAAATCCAGCCTCAGACATTTGACACTTGCTAGCTGTGTGACCCTGGGCAAGTCAGTTAACCCCAATTACCTTGCCTTCCCCCCCTCCAAAAAAAAAGAAACCCCAATACTGGATGAAGCCAAATAATTGAAATGGATGTGGTAATACAGGATGTCAGTTGTTATTAGCATGCAAAGGTACAGCTTGTCATTGGAAGCTATCTCTTGGAGAAAGGGGAAAAAATGGCATTTTAATTTAGTACAAATTACAGATCACATATATTAAGCTACGAGAGGAAGCACAGGGTAGTGGAAAGAGAGCTGACCTTGGAGTCAGAAAGACAAATAGATTGACTTTGAGATGCTGGAAATGTTATTTTAATGGTCAATTTCTTTAGGCAAATTTCTAAAATTATAAACTGAAGAATAGTTAGAAATCTGCCTTGTTTGAGGGGGTTTCCTTACTAGGTGACCTTGTAATGATGACACAGGTATGTACTATTCTATCCCCCCACCAAAAAATGATTAGTTTTAGTGAGAAAGCTTATAAGGCAAAAAATCCCAGATGATCTATCCTGCCATGGACCTTAAGGACTGAGTTCTTTGTTAGGTAAAATTATCAAAGAAATAACTGGTGCTTCTTATGAGTCTTACTTACACTGTGAAAAACCAACACTATCCCATGGAATGAGAGGCACAGGTTCAAACTTATCTTGCTTCGTTGCTTGTGTTTGGTAGGGATATTGAGAGAATTGGAAAAACAAATATGTTTCTGGATTTTAGTACACTTTACAAGCCTTAGTAGTCTTGTGTTTGTTTTTTTGTTTTTTTCTCAGTTAAGTAAGGAAATAAAGGGGTGATGAGTCAAGGACCTCAATCCACTTGATGAACTTCTGGGGCAATGACTCTTGGTACTGCTATTAGATAAGCACCTGCTCATAAGAACATGACCTCAGGCATCTTATTTTTTCCCACTTAACAGTATTTCGTTTTCCCAATTACATGCAAAGATAATTTTCGACATTCGTTTGTATAAGATTTTCAGTTCCAAATTTTTATCCTTGCTTCCTAATCTCTCTTTCCATGACAAGAAGCAATCTGATATGGGTTATACATGTATAATTATGTTAAACATATTTCCTCATTAGTCAATTTGTGAAAGAAGAATCAGAAAAAAGGTAAAACCATGAGAAAGAAAAAATATAACCCAAAAACAGCCAAGAAATGAAAATAGTATCCTTTGATCTGCATTCAGACTCAATGGTTCTTTTTTCTTGAATTGTATAACATTTTCAATCATGAGTCTTTTGGAATTGTCTTGAATCATTGTATTGCTGAGAAGAGCTAAATCTATCATAGTTGATCATAGTACAATGTTTCTGCTACTATGTACAATGTCCTCCTGGTTCTGCTCACTTCACTCAGCATGTAAGGCTTTCAAGGTTTTGTTTTGTTTTGTTTTTTTTCTGAAATCTGCCTGCTATCATTTCTTATACCACAATAGTATTCCATTACATTAATATACTACTGTTTTTTTCAGCCATCCTCCAATTGATTTCCAATTCTTTGCTATAACAAGAAGAGCTGCTATAAATATTTTTATATATGTGGTTTGTTTTCCCTTTTATATGATCTCTTTGGGATACAGACTTAGTCATGGTATTGCTGGATCAAAGGGTATGCACAGTTTTATAGCCCTTTGGGCATAGTCCCAAATTGCTCTCCAGAGTGGTTAGATGGGTTCACAACTCCACAATGATGCATTAGTGTTCCAATTTCCCCACATAATCTCCAACAGTTATAATTTTCCTTTTCTGTCACATTAGCCAATTTCATAGGTGTGATGTGGTACCTCAGAGTTGTTTTAATTTGCATTTCTCTAATCAATAGTGATTTAGAACATTTTTTCATATGACTATAGATAGATTTAATTTCTTCATTTGAAACTTCTTCATATCCTTTGATCATTTATCATTTGGGAAATGACTTGTATTATAAATTTGACTCAGTTCTTTATATATTTGAAAAATGAAGGCTTTGTCAGAAACACAGGCTGTAAAAATGTTTCACAGCTTTGTTTTCCTTCTAATATTGGTTTTCTTTTAGACAACTTATTTTTAAGTAATATTTTATTAATGTCTTTGTTATCTTACCTACATTTCCCAGTTTATCCCCCTGCCCCTCACAGAGAGTTATTCTTTGTAGTATAAAATAAAATTAAAAGGAGAAAATAATAACACAAACATAACCTACTTATCAAATAAAATATGACAGCTAAACCTATTCTTGAGAAGGTCTTAGAGGCTGCAGACACCCTAAGTTGAAGGAGTCTGGAGTCTTTTCCCCAGATGATATTATTGGCTAAGACTATTAGGAGGGTGGATGCTTGTTAAGTGAGGGAAAATAAACAGACTCAGACTGTCACACTGTTCTGAGTTCAATTTTTTGCCTTCTCCCTGTTTCAAATCCATACCATGGCCTTAAAGGAAACAAGAGAGACTATTCTGTGTTCTCTATGTAGTAGCAATTCAAACTCATGGAATTCTGCCTACATATGTACCCTTTGTAGCCTGCTTCATATTTGCTGAGGTATTCTGGAGTGTGAAAATCAAAATGTGTACCTGGATTTTAAATAATCGTTTAATTCTCAATGTTTCCTTAAATGATTATTTTGTTTTCAGTACCCAGTCATGTTTCCTATATGTAAAAGGGATCCCAAGAAGTTCTGTGATAGATAAAACAGTGCAAAAGTCTAATAGATTTAAATCAATGATAAATGCAGTAATGTGGGACCTACATGCTTCACCTCGATTAATTTACTTCTCAATCAAAGAGGATCTTGGAACAGAGGCCTAATTCAATTCCACAGCCCACATATGACTTTTATGGGATTTGGTGGCAGGATGGAACTGTACTAGAATGCCTAAAATAGGTTTTATAGATACTCTCTCACTAAATTCTAATTCCCTGTAGGAAGAAATTAGAGCCATGATATTCAACATATGTTAGCAGAAAATATGATAACTGCATCCCTACAGAACATTATATGTGTGTATTCATGTGTGTTTATGTACATGTGTGTATACATATATGCATGTCTATATATGCATATGAAGTATGAGCTATTCTGGCCATAATATGTGCACTGTACACAGAAATTTGACATATATAACATCTGCAAAAGGGGACTATGGACCTCAAATCATCACCAAAGAAAAGGCAGCAAAATGAAGAACTGAACCTTAGCCTGAGGCATTTGTTTAGCTTTTTGTTGGCTCACAGGCTGTGTATGTTGGTTCATAGTAATTGTTCATAGTAGTAGTAGCACAAAATTAACATAAGACTGTCATTATCAAAGAGAAACCTTCTGCTTACTGTACTTTAGTAGAAGGGAGCAGAAAGCAAGAGGTAACCCTGAAAAAAGTGAAACCCAACTGATTTGAGACAAAGAGATATATTCTAACCACGAGACCAGTGAAGGCTCCCAGAAGAGGCAAAATAACAAAGAGTGGCAATATGTCATTCCACAGAGATCAGTGGAAAATGTGGTGATATCATCACCAGAGGACATTGTTTACGTGTATATATTGTGCCCTATACACATAGGAACTAGACATGTATGACTTCTGCTTGCATTCTCTAGACAC
Organism: Trichosurus vulpecula; assembly: GCF_011100635.1. NCBI lineage: Eukaryota > Metazoa > Chordata > Mammalia > Diprotodontia > Phalangeridae > Trichosurus > Trichosurus vulpecula. The sequence continues at coordinate 107,087,191 of NC_050581.1, read as the reverse complement.
GTGTTCCATTTATCTTCTTGCCATTCATATTCTCTGATCACACAAGTTACCCCTCCCCGCATAGAGAAATTATTTACTCAAAAAATATTGCTGATTAAATTTGGGCTCATTTCCCTGGTAACAGGATATTAAATTATGTATTATCCCGCATGATGTAAGATAGAATTATAGGAACAATTCAAAGAACTTAGGCACTAACAATCAGAATTCTATCAAATTATAGAACCAAATGTTTCACTACTCTTAATAATCTGAACACACTCTACGTGTGTGTGTGTGTGTTTTTCCTAACTGCAGGAGCCAGTTTTTTTCAGATGCTATCTAATCTCACTATACTAGCACCTGCTATGGAAGAAATAACTGGCACATGCAGGAGGCTTCAGACAATCATTACCAAGTGACCATGTACTGGAGTTTGCATGCTGAGAGGAGATAGCTGGAATACACAGTTTAGATTCTTAAGCATTATTTTGAAATGGATTTTGCATGGATTGGAAAAATCTTTTTCTTTGGGAAGGTGCATATGGTGGGAACTTGAAGTAAAAGAGAAAAAAAAAGATCACACATATCTACCTGAGTCATGAAATACTTTAGTTACTGTAAAGTGTAAGGATGAAAAATATAGTTGGGAATTCATTTCCTAGTAATCAGAAAGACATCGCCTGACAAAAAAATGGAAAGACACTAAAGAACAAATGAGAGAATGACAAAATTTAAGGAAATGAGATTGTTCATAAGTTTAAAAGAATTTATAAAAGCAATGACAGGATTTCGACCTCTTCTGGCAACACTCAAATATTGTCAAATATCTCTCATAGTGTTTCATAGGTACGAGGCTTAACTTGAACTCAAAAATATTAGACCATCACAGATTGCTTCTGGATGGTGTTAACTGTGACTGAAATCTGGAATTACAAGTATAACTAACCAGAAAATGACAAACACAGCCCTAAGGCAAGTGAATATAGGGCGCATCTTTCCTGCTACCCTTCACTCAAGGGTCAGTGCTTCAGTGAATGGGCATGCAAACCCACATGCATATATCCACATGCACAAATCTGCTCCCACCCACCCCTCACACACACACAGTTCACTAATATATACGACCAGAATGGAGAGACCTAGTATCATACAATTAGTACCATCTGGCACATTTTCTTCTTTCTCTAAATACCCTGGCTTTTCGTAATTCTTTGTATGAACAAAGATGCTAACATACCTAAGATTTTCACCAGCTCCTTATTCTCACAGTTAGTTATTGTTGAGGAATTCTTTTAACTTCTTGGGAGAGGCACACTTGTCAGTAGGGGTACGAATGATTGTGAGCCCAAACTGAAAGCAAAAAGATTTATTAGCACTCTCAGGAATCTGGTCTCTCTGATAGGAGATTCAGATTCTGGGCTATGGATTTGTTTCATATAACATTTTAGGCCACTGCAGACTACACAGACAATAAGCAGTATTTTTTGGCAAGTTTAGACAGAACAATACAGCATTTCTGGGGAGGGGGTAGCAGAAAAAGATGAGGCCTAGCCGAGAGAAAAGGGGAGTTTTTGGAATGCAAGTGGCAGTAGTTTTTTTTATCACAATAAGAAAACATTCACAATTCAAGGGCAGGAGACAAGAAGAATACACCAAATATGTATGCAATTGTGAAAGAAGTCCCTTTAGACAAAGTTACAGGGTCTCTTATCAAAAAAAAACAAGTTTCACACATAAGGATGGGTGAAACTATCCACTTTACTTTTTCCTTGCATAGTTTGTTATTTTTAAATTTTCTCTTTCCCATGTTTAATCAAGCGGGAGTCAAATTTTTCTATACTGTTATTTCATCAAGATGTTGCCAAATGATCGTGGTTCGCATTTTTCCACTAAACTGTATTTTCTTCCATTTTCTGTACTTGGTATGATATTCCAGTGTTTATAACCACCCCTGACACCACTATCAGCAGCGAAGTGTTTTCAATAAAAGCAATTGGCATGGCCAGGAGCTTGAACAACTTCGTGCACTATACTATTTGTCCGAGTCTTACCCTGTGTCTTAGCCCTCACAGGACCGAGAAGTCTTTCTTTGGCAAATGACCTCAATTTGAACTTTCTCATGTATTCCCTTTTCATGTCTATCCTATACTTCAAAACTTCTCCTTCCCAACCCCACGTGGCACCCCCCCCCCACACACACACACATGTGCAAAATGTGGATAATAACACCCAACTCACAGGTAACTGTGGGTATGGAATGAGAAAACATGTGTAAGATGCTTTATAAATCTGAAACCATATATGCTATGTAAGTATGTATGTAAACATGTAAGTATGTATGTATGTAAGTAAAAAGAGAGGATTTTATACTCCTTTATCTTTCCTTCCTTTCATGCCAAATTATTAGTATTATAATAAAACAAACAGTAATTTACACACTTGGTCATTAACACAAAAATTATCAAATAAACATATAACTAAGGGTAAAATCTGGACTTGTACTACCTTTTTTCTATTTCTTTTTATCTTAGCCTTACACCTCTTTTTTTCCTCCTCCTCCCACACCTTTTTTTTCTCTCCTTTTCTGCACAGGACTCTCTGTTTTGTGTTAAGAATAAAAAAAAATTTCCAACTTCAATTTTTCATTCACTTTAAATCTTCTAGATCTTTAACAGGGGCAAGAACTACTTTTCTTCTTCCTTCTTCATAATAATGTGTTGGCATGTTGCTCTTGTTTTAATAACTTTATTCTACATTATCTCATACGGATACCTTTGCATACTTCCATGTGTGCTTCATACTCACCTTTCATTGTACTTCCAGAACTGTTTCTGGCTCTGGGATTTCCAAACAATGTCTCATCCTGTGACATCCCTTAGCTCCTGGGGTCTTCTTGCCCTGGAACATCCATATACCCAGGGAGACTCAACATGAATTGTTCTTATGTAGGGAAGCTCCACCCCCTTCTCCCATTGGTGATCTCCTTGATAAGCCTCCATTTTATGCAGGGACTGAGTCTTGGACTTCTTTCCTTTCTGGGCTGTGTTTGTGTCCTCCCTGGATTAAAAACCTTATCTTCACACCAGGTACTTTCACAACCCTTCCCTCCTCTACTAGCTTTTCAGCTCCCTTTTTATGTCTTCCTCCATTAAAATTAAAGCTCTCTGAAGGCACAAAATATCCTTTTTTTTGGCTTGTTCCTGTATTCTCAGCTCTTAGCATAGTGCCTGATATATAAATGCTTACACCTTTCCTTCCTTCATAGCACAATATATAACTTATTTTCAGTATATCAATCAATCAGTAGTATTTATAATATAATAGCATGTGTGACATGTTAATATTATATAATGTATGTGTTCGGATATATTCACACATGCATACATTCATATGCATATGTATGTATTATCATATCTGTATTTTTTTTTTACAAACAATTCTTTTTTTTTTCTTTTGGTGATTTTTAAAAATTGAGTCATTCAAAAAGTAAGGTTTTGAAGATGGCGGCTGGTAAGCACGGACTAGAGTGAGCTCCGTACCTGAGTCCCTCCAAAAACCTATAAAAATGGCTCTGAACCAATTCTAGAACGGCAGAACCCACAGAACAGCAGAGGGAAGCAGGGCTCCAGCCCAGGACAGCCCGGATGGTCTCTGGGTGAGCTCTATTCCACACGGAGCTGGGAGCTGGGAGCTGGGAACGGAGTGGAGCAGAGCCCAGCCTGAGTGGCGTGGACGATCCAGACCAGAAGCCAGGCGGAGGGGGCCCTAGCGCACTGAATATGTGAGCTGCGGCAGTTACCAGACCCCTCGACCCACAAACACCAAAGACTGCGGAGAAGGTTAGTGGGAAAAGCTGCGGGAGTGGAAGGAGTTCGCGTGGTTCGGCTTCCAGCCCCAGGGGCAGCGGAGGTGGGGCAGCTACAGCTGTTGTTACTTCCGGCTCCAGGCCCACCTGGCGGGAGGAATTAAGTGGCGGATCACAGCAGGGGTGCACAGCCTGCCGAAGATCTAAGCCCAGTCTGGACTGGGGGTCCTTGGGGAAGGAGGAGTGCGGCTCTGACAGAGCTGGCACCTCCCCCCCAAACGTAGAACATAGAACTCTGTAATCTACAAGCAGTCATACCCCACTGAAAAACTCAAGAGTCAAGTTAGTTGGTTGGGAATATGGCCAGGCAGCGAAAGCACACCCAGATTCAGTCTCAGACTTTGGATTCTTTCTTTGGTGACAAAGAAGACCAAAACATACAGCCTAAAGAAGACAACAAAGTCATAGAGCCTACAACCAAAGCCTCCAAGAAAAACATGAACTGGCCCCAGGCCATAGAAGAACTCAAAAAGTATTTGGAAAAGCAAGTTAGAGAAGTAGAGGAAAAATTGGGAAGAGAAATAAGAAGGATGCGAGAAAACCATGAAAAACAAGTCAATAACTTGCTAAAGGAGACCAAAAAAAATACTGAAAAATACACTGAAGAAAACAACACCTTAAAAAATAGATTAACTCAAATGGCAAAAGAGCTCCAAAAAGCCAATGAGGAGAAGAATGCCTTGAAAGGCAGAATTAGCCAAATGGAAAAGGAGGTTCAAAAGACCACTGAAGAAAATACTACTTTAAAAATTAGATTGGAGCAAGTGGAAGCTAGTGACTTTATGAGAAATCAGGATATTATAAAACAGAACCAGAGGAATGAAAAAATGGAAGACAATGTGAAATATCTCCTTGGAAAAACCACTGACCTGGAAAATAGATCCAGGAGAGATAATTTAAAAATTATTGGACTACCTGAAAGCCATGATCAAAAAAAGACCCTAGATACCATCTTTCAGGAAATTATCAAGGAGAACTGCCCTGATATTCTAAAGCCACCGGGCAAAATAGAAATTGAAAGAATCCATCGATCGCCTCCTCAAATAGATCCCAAAAAGAAATCTCCTAGGAATATTGTTGTCAAATTCCAGAGCTCCCAGATCAAGGAGAAAATACTGCAAGCAGCCAGAAAGAAACAATTTGAATATTGTGGAAACCCAATCAGAATAACCCAAGATCTGGCAGCTTCTACATTAAGAGATCGAAGGGCTTGGAATGCGATATTCCGGAGGTCAATGGAGCTAGGATTAAAACCTAGAATCACCTACCCAGCAAAACTGAGTATCATGTTCCAAGGCAAAATATGGAATTTCAATAAAATAGAGGACTTTCAAGCTTTCTCAGTGAAAAGACCAGAACTGAATAGAAAATTTGACTTTCAAACACAAGAATCAAGAGAAGCATGAAAAGGTAATCAAGAAACGGAAATTGCAAGGGACTTACTAAAGTTGAACTGTTTTGTTTACATTCCTACATGGAAAGATGATGAGTATGATTCATGAGACCTCAGTATTAGGGTAGTTGAAGGGAATATGCATATATATATATATATATATGCATATATATATATGTTTATGTATATATATAAGTGAATGTGTATGTATGTATGTATCTATGTGTATATGTATGTATGTGTATGTATGTGCATATATATATATGTAAAAGAGAGAGAGCAGACACAGGGTGAGTTGAGGATGAAGGGAAGATAGCTAAAAGAAATAAAATGAAATTAAGGGATGAGAGGGTAATATACTGAGAGAGGGAGATAGGGAGAGATAGAATGGGGTGGATTATCTCGCATAAAGGTGGCAAGAGGAAGCAGTTCTATGGGAGGAGGGGAGAGGGCAGGTGAGGGGGGAATGAGTGAACCTTGCTCTCATCAGATTTGGCCTGAGGGGGAATACCATACATACTCAGTTGGGTATCTTACCCCACAGGAAAGAAGAGGGAGGAAGATAAAAAAAAATAAAAGGGGGGTATGATGGAGGGGAGGGCAGATGGGGGTGGAGCTAATCAAAACAAACACTTTGGAAAGGGGACAGGGTCAAGGGAGAAAATTCAATAAAGCTGGATGGGTTGGGAAGGAGCAAAATGTAGTTAGCCTTTCACAACATGAGTATTGTGAAAGGGTTATACATAATAATACATGTGTGGCCTAGGTTGAATTGCTCAACTTCTTAGGGAGGGTGGGTGGGAAGGGAAGAGGGAAGGGAATTTGGAACTCAAAGTTTTAAAATCGATGTTCAAAAACAAAAAAAGTTTTTGTATGCAACTAAAAAATAAGATACACAGGCAATGGGGCGTAGAAATTTATCTTGCCCTACAAGAAAGGAAGGGAAAAGGGGATGAGAGGGGAGGGGGGTGATAGAGGGGAGGGCTGACTGGGGAACAGGGCAACCAGAATATAAGCCATCTTGGAGTGGGGGGGAGGGCAGAAATGGGGAGAAAATTTGTAATTCAAACTGTTGTGAAAATCAATGTTGAAAACCAAATATGTTAAATAAATAAATTGCATTTAAAAAAAAAATTAAAAAAAAAGTAAGGTTTTGTGAACTCATTCATATTGTCTTATTTTTCTTTAGAATGTCTGTTCCAGTCCAGCATTCGAAAAAGAATGTATCAAAATGCCCATTTGCCAACAGATCCTCTAATACTTGATTTTATCATTTTTTTTTGTATTTTTGCCATCACAGTGGGTATCAGGTATTATCTTAAGATTTTTTGATTTGCATTTCTCTGATCATTAAGGAATTTGAGCATCATTTCATGTTGTTATTAATATTTGTCTCTCTTCTTGGTAAATTTCTTTGACTCTATTTAAGAGTAGTATCTTGGAGGCATGTGTCATTTCCTTATAGATTCATTTTTTTAAAAGAAGCTACACATTTTGCAGTGATATATAAATTTCTTTCCTGAATTTTGCCACAGAATTATTAGATGTGCATATATTTAAGAATAATGTGCTCTTTTTTAAATAGAAACTTTTATAGAATAATATTCTTGTTCATTTCAATTAATACTCAAGTAAATAAAGATTGGATTAAAGTAAAATGTGTTTAACGTTATTAACATCAATTATGCTTTTTGCAATCTGGTGAGGAGAATAATAAAAATTAGAAATGACAAAGCTAGAATAGTTGATGAAGATTTAGCTTCGAATTCAAGAAAAATATGCATATATGTATATATGCATATATAGTATGTATGTAAATATGTATGTATGTATAGCTTGTTTTAAGACCAGCCTCTGACACATATTGACTATATGACACAGGACCAGGCTCTTATCCTCTCAGTATTCCAGGTAACTGTAAAATTATAAATCAGATTATTTGCTGATATGCATTAGTTGAAGGAATTTCCTCACCTGAAGTTTCCCCCACCAATGAATCACTCTTCTAGATATATACACACAAAGAAATAATAGTAGCTGCGGTGGCAATAACATTATTCACTATTATCTCATAACTCTATTATCTCTATCCATACGGAGCTTTCGGTTTCACAAGATGTCCTCAGTACAATGCTAAAGGCAAAAGTATGAGCACTGTCACCTCCACACTACAGATAAGGAAATGGGGATTATGAGAGGTGTAGTGGAAGAGAATGTGGTGTGGTGGATGGGGTATAGGACAAGGCAGAAAGAAGACATAGGTCCAAATCCTACCTCCCATTCTTATTAGCTTTCTTATCCTGGAAAAATCATATTACCCTACTCTGTATCACAGTTTCCTCACATAGGCAAGGAATGGTTTAGACTTGGCCTCTGAAGTCCATTCCAACTCTAAATCTCTGATCCTATGATTTGTCCAGGGTCACACAGACAGTGACTGATGTGGGATTCACTCTAGTTTGTTAAAGTATAGGTCAACATTTTACTATTTGTGAATTAAATGTGTTTCCTACAAGAAGCATAATAGAATGTGCTATTCAGTATATTCTGTACTTCTTTTGCTTCTTAGGGAAGAATTTAACCTATTTGCATTTGGTATTTTAGTCATTATGGTGTTTTCTTTAATCACTCTATAACAGAGTGCACACATTTATTTCTATTACTGATCAAACAAAAAAATCTGCACAATGTTCTTATGTGTTATATTAATAAATATGTATGTTACTTTAATTTAGACTTTTTAATTTTCAAGGATAGGAGATTTATTTTGGGATTATCCTGCCACTGGGGCCTTTTGAAATTGTTTTCTTTTGTGGTTTTTCCCCTTTGCCCCTAAAATTTTGTTTAGTGAATTATACAGGCCTGAGAGTATACACATATGTTTGAAACACTCATTTTATCTTCATTTTTAAACATTCATATCTCTTCGGTTGCCACATTTGTCATCTGAAGATTATGTCATGTACATGGTAGACATGTTTGATAAAGTCTTATTGTATTGAATTGGAGGTTTTCTCCAAAGGGTGGTGTCTTTGTAAATGTTTTAGAATCTGATTGCTTCTCAATATCCTATCAACCATGCCAAGTTTTGCTGAATAGGTAACTGTGAGTCCTGGACTATACTTCATAATGTTGTAAATATCAAATTTCAATTTCTATAATCCTCCTTGAAAAGTGCTTGTGACTCTATTTGACATTCTTTGGTACATTATCTCTTCCTTTGTATATCCAGTAGTCATCTTCAACTCCGTATGTCTAAAATGGAACTCATTATATTTCCCACTAACCATCCCCCCCCGCATCCTATCTTCTACATTATGGTAGAGGGCAACACTGTCCTCCTTAATAATGAAGCTCAAAATCTGGTAATCATTTTGGATTACTTACTATCTGTCATTCTCCATATCCAATCTGTTACTGAGTCCTGTTGAGATTTCACTTTTGCAACATTTCTTCAATATGACCCATTCTCTTCTCTAACAGTCACCACTCTAGTGAAGTCCCTTATTATGTCAAATCTAGTTTTATACAATCTCCCATTGGTTGGTCTGTCTGTCTCAAGTCTCTCCCCACTCCAACTTATCCTCCAGTAAGCCACTAAAGTGATTTTCTTAAGACAGAGGTCTAATCATGTCACCCCACTATTTAATATACTATAGTCACTTTTTTGATTGGTTCCAGGAAAAAAAAAATACAAAATGCTCTGTTTAGCATTTAAAGCCCTTCATAAACTAGGCCCCTCCTGGCTTTGAAGTCTTCCTATACCTTGCGCCCTAGCAAGTACTCATCTCCCCATTAACATTGGCCTCTCGGCTATTCCAAGAACAAGACACTCCATCTCTATCCTTTAGATATTCTCTCTTGCTGGTCTCCCATACCTGAAATGCTTTCCTTCATTTCCTCAGATTACATGACATTACATGACATCCCTGGCTTCCTCTAAGTCCCTGTTTCAACCGTTCATTTCAACAATTCAGGTAGCAGCTGCTATGGGGGTGAAAGACTAACACAAGCCCAACAACAAGGATGCTGCCAGCACAGGTTCTTTTGATCTGCTTTAGTAAGGAAAGTAGTGTTAGGGGGTAAAACAATCTTATTTCAATCTAACATACAAATATCATTCTCTTAGTTCAGGGGAAAAGGCCAGCACCCTGAACTTCAGAGCAAATACAAACAAATTACAAAGATACCTTATAAACAGACCAAATACAATTCATAGTTACCAGGAAGGCATAAATATCTTGGTTCACAAGCTGGACAGCCCTTAATTACAGCTGCCCAGAGTCTCCACATCAATACTCCTCCAAGAGTGAGAACCCTATGCAAATACTTCTGTTCTCTCATTTTATACAGTCTTTAGACATCAACAAATGACATCTAAGTGACCAGAACTTAGGTGCCTACTATTGGCTCTGGTCTTAGCATCTCCCCTCAGGGCCCTGAGGGCTTCATGCCCACATTGGCTTAGCACCTAGTAGTTAGGGGTTTGGGCCTGGGTCTTTGCACCTAGTAAGGCTCAATCAGAGAGATTTAATTAATTTATCATTCTAAAAGAGTAAGAAAAGTCCCACCTTAGTTACCAATGCAGTCCCAACTACAATCCCACTTCTATTGGAAGCCTACTCCAATCCTTCTTAATCTGAGAGCTTTCCCGCTATGGATTTTTCCGCTATTTATCCTGTATATAACTGCCTTTTGTATATTTGCTTAGGGCATCAAGGTGCCACAGTGAATAGAGCAAAGAGGCCTGGAGTCAGGAAGACCTGAGTTCAAATCTGGCCTCAGACACTAGCTGTGTGACCCTGGGCAAGTCACTTAACCCCATTTGCCTCACTTCCTCACCGGTAAAATGAGCTAGAGAAGGCAATGGAAAACCACTATAGTATATCTGCCAAAAAAACCCCAAATGGAATCACTGAGAATCAGATACAACTGAACAAGGTGTTAACAACAAGAACAACAAGAACACATAATTGCTTGGAAGTTCTCCCCCCCATTAGATTGTATGTTTCTTGAGAGCAGGGACTGTCTTTTGCCTATTTTTGTATCCCAAGCACTTAGAATAGTACATGGCACATAGTAGTGTCTTAGTAAATGTTTTTAGATGTTACTTATTACTACTTTGTAAAATCTTCTTTTTTACATCATTTTTGCATATTTAAAATTCTGGATATTAGCTTTTTCACTATTGAGGTCTTGTGGTTCCTGGTTCCTTTCTCTTTGTGGGTCATGAGTTTTGTTTTCTTTGTTTTTTTTTCTATTCTGGGAAATTTCCCATGGGGGAAAATATTTTTTAAGTTATCTGGTATGTTGGTAGCATTGAATATGTTGTGATGAGATCTATACTCTAGTCTGTCAGTTAGATATATGAGTTTGCTAATAGTTTAGATATTTCAACTATTTTTTGAGCCTGAATTTCCAGCTATTCTGCACTCTGTATTTCTCCTTCAAAGTCTACTGTTGTTTTATTGATTTTTGAAAGATTTCTAAGTTATTCTTTATGTTGACCATATGATTTATTACTTATTTGTATTTTTTCTGTCTCACCACTTACATAATACCTTATAAATTTTTCTACCTTGTTAAAGTTTATTTAATGTGATTTTATTATTTCTTTGGCAATGACAGTCATTATTTTCTTTAAATGTGACTTTTTTTTCACCTGTGGACTTGCTAGGTAGTTTATCTTCTTAACCTTAATCACTGCTTCTAACATTTTAGGTGATTGTTTTTAACTGTATTTTAAAATTTTATGTGTGTTCTGTTCATCTTTACCATGTGTGTGTACACACATGTATGTATCAATTTCCCTTCTTATTTACATTTCTATTTATTGTATTTTTGTTGAGTTTTTGAGAATTTTATATAAATTAGTCCTGAATCCAACTATCCACTATGTTAGTTGAAGTCCATACCTAGATTGCTATTCATCTTCATCCGTATGTTCTATTAACTGGTCAAATTAAACATTTTCAAAATATGATTGATTATTCTCCCTCAATTTGTTCCATGTCCTCCCTCCCACCACAAACCCTCTTATTTCAATTAAGAAAACCCTGATTCTTTTAGAGGCCAAGTTTCAGAACATCCTATTCATCTTAGATTCTTCCTTTGATCTCTTTGCTTCATAGGTAATCAGTTGGCCATATCTTCACAAGATTACCTTTATAATATCTCTTCTAACCATTCCTCTCCCTATACTAATATGGGGTTCACCCTTATCCAGGTCCTTATTCTCTTATTTTCTCTTCTGTATAGTGAATCTTTCCTCATCATTGCCTCATCATTTATTATTGTAATAATCCTAAGGCATATGTCTAATCATTTTGCTTGTGCTTAGAAATAATCTGTGGCTCCCCACTTCCTCTAGATGTGATGCAAATCAGTGATTAAAGACCTTACCCACCCATTCAATAGGCCTCAGGTCAGGCCAATTAAGGGAAGCTTGATTAGAGGGTTTTTTTTTTTTGTTAGGAAGGTATACACCCTTTACTTACTAGGTGTACTAGGTGCTAAGCCCCAGGCCTACACTGTTTACTTGACTGGGCATGAAGACCTCAGGCCCTAAAAAGAGTATGTATATACATATACATACACACACATACACACACACACACACACACACACACATACACACACACATACACACACATATACACACACACATACATACACACACATACACACATACATACACACACATACACACATACACATATACACACATATATATATACACACACCCAGAAGGTACCCATTGTGAATTCAGGAGGAGCAGCAAGAACTCCGAGTCAACAGAGCTGCAGAGAGAATGCAGAGCAGAGAGTGGAAATCATGGAGCTATGGAGACCAGAGAAATGAGTGGGGAGAGAATGCAGGCAAGCACATAGTTGGAACTTGTGAGTATTTATGGAAAGGCCCCAGCAAGGGGGAAGGTTACATGATGACTTGGTTCCTTGCTGTAATACTGTGTTATAATTTCCTTATTGTTACATTAAGGTGGATTTACTGGTTTTGGAATACAATTACTGCTATGTTGAATTGGGGTTATTGGTCTTGAGATTTGATCCTCTGGTGTTTAAACAAATCTTATACTTCCTCTGTGTTCTATCTAGAGAATCTCTTATGTTTTGAGATTCCAAACTATACAGGCATATTTATGGTCATCTTTGAGGTCATGAATCTTGCCTTACTGATACACTAGGAAAAAAAAAATAAAAGTTGAAATGTGTCATTGAAGCTCTCCACAATCTACCCACAAATTATCTTTCCAAGATTTCCACCTTGTGGTCCTTCACACATTTTGTATTCTAGACAAAGTGGCCCACTAGCTCTTTGCTGAATTTGGCTGTCTGTGTTCTATCTCTGTGCTCTTGAGTTGACTGCTGATAGAACCCATGCCTAGAATGCACTACCATCTCCTCTTTTCCACTTAGAATGGTTAGATTCCTTCATAGCTCAGTTAAGGGAACTGCAAAGATAATAGAGTTAAGATTCGTGGAAAGAATGAACCAATTTCTATCTTCATTTATTTCTGTCCTAGGTTGTAGCTATGGCCAAAAAGGGTAAATAAATTCCTCAGGAATTCTTATCATATATGTATAATGTAACTGAAAAAGTATACCCCTAAATAGTATATTCTAAGTCAGAGATGTTTGTATTTATTAGGAAGAATGTGTGTGTACATGTATGCACGTGTATGTATTGTGACACTTTTGCTTTCTTGTTATGTTTATGAATTTTGTGAAGAGCTTCACTGTACATTTCTCCTTCTCCAAGCCTATAGACTTGTACAAAGTCAGGTAAGTAATCCCTCTGCCATATGACTATTTTATGTGGGCAAGCTTACAATGTAAGTGATAAGCTCCATCAGCTCTGTTTTTATTTTGTCAATAAATTAAGATGTCTAAATCCCTCAGTGAAAAGATTTAGAAGCAGAGACCAAAAGGTACACTTTATCTCCTTACCCAGGGAACACTAGAAGGTTCAAAGCAGAGACTAACATGTAGGGAATGAGAGACTATGCCTCAGAAGCAGATCTTCTAGCATATAAAGGACCAAAGGCAGAACTCATATGCATGATGACCTTCTCTCCAGATACTTGGTGCTTTGCATCTGTGTGGTTCTATGCAACCAGGGAGGAGATGCACTCTTGCAGGGAAGTCTGGAAAAGCACTTATGTTGGGAGTGAAGAATGCCACCTTTTTCCCTGATTTAGAACCAAACAATTGTGGAGCATGTCTCCTTTACATTGCTGAATTTGAACAAAAGTAAAACGAGGACACAAATTTGGGCACACTGTGTTTGTTTCCCTCCCACAAGAAGCACATTACTCTCATTGCTTTCAGTTTTCAGAGGTAGGGGGCATGCCTTCTGTACCTCCTTTAGGCTTTCCTGAGCAAAGTAATGGCCTGTTGCTATAGAAAGCAATTGTCCTATCTCACCATCCCACAGAACTTGTCCCACAGGTAAAATATGATGCATTGTATATAGCAGAACCCTGAGGAACCAAAAGTACCAAAGCCAAGGTGCTTTGTTAGAGTCAGAGATCTACTCTCTCCCTTCTCTATTTGAATAACTGGTTCTTTGCTCACAGGATTAACAGGGGTGGGGAGGGGTGTGCATCATGTGCCATTTTTCATTGCTTTCTTTCCCTGGACAACATGCATAAAACTTAAACCCAGTCATGGGAAGTGATAATAAAATAATTACCTCTTCTTTTTTGTTTTACAGATCCTTATACATCCCAGAATTTTTCTTTGAACCTTCCTTTCCCCTTTTTATAGTCTCTTTCAAGGGCATTATAATCTAGAATGAGAGAAAAGACATGCATGAAAATAATGCAACTATATATATATAAAACCATTGCCAGATATATGCATATATGTATATATAAAAATGTCCATATATATTCAATTATATATAGCTCTTTTTATTGGCTTCTTTCTGCACCAATATAGAATCATAGTATATTGCTTCTCCATGGATACATCAAAATATTCTCAGTGTAAGAAAATGTAGTGATTTAAAAGCTTTGCTACAATGTGCCTCTTCCTTTCAGCTTCAGACATTACCTTCATGCCTTCGAAATTCTGACTTAAAAGGGCTAAAAGCAAACAATAGTATCCAAGGCATTGTGGATTTACAGAAGTAGGCAAGGTTATAACAAGATGATTTAAGCCTGGCCTGGTTAAGGAGAAGCAAAAATATCAGAGACAAAGGGGATCAACCAAAAAGCAAGGAGTAAGGAAAGATGCCAAGTCAAGAGGATTGAATCTGCAGGGTTAGAGGTAAACTAGTGTGTGCTCAGGAAGGAATAACTACTGAACAAAAGGTTGCAGAATGTGACCTGTGCTTTTAATAAGAACAAAGAACCTTTTTTTTATTCCTGGGCTCCTGAGATTTCTCTAAATTAACTGATGATAGAAAGTTAAAAGGTAGTAGACCGTTTGCTCTGGAGTGGAAGAACCCGTGTTCAAATCCGCCTCATAATTCTTACGTGAACTTGGACATGTCATTTAACTTCCTTGGGCCTCAATTTCTCCACCTGTAAGATGAGTTAGTTGTACTGTATTGTAGTGTACTATACTCTGAGCCCTCTTCCACCTTCTATATCTATGATCTTATGTGAATGAGATAGTGTATTGTGCATATAAAACACAGAGAGGCCAGTTTGGCTAGAATGTAGGATATAGTAAAGAGCGTAATGCAGAATAAGGCTAGAAAGATATGTGAGAGCCAAGTAGTTAAGTGCTTTAAAAACCAAAAGGAGAAGTTGATGTTTTATCCTAGAGGAAATTGTTGTTGTTGTTGATGTTGTGTTTGTCCTTCATTGTCAAAAAGGACCATGACATCAGGGAAATGATGACTTGACTTGCAATTGACTTTGATTTGAGTGAGGGAGGGCTGTGCAAGGTCACCAGCCTCACTTTCTCCTCCAGAGCCATCTGAGTCCAGTGGCTTAATATTCACCAGAATGACTGGAGATGGCCCAGGTTGCAATGGGAGACCCTGGCCCTTTTAGGCTAAGGTCTTTTTAGGTTCTCACTTTGAGGGGATTAATGTCCATTCAGTGAATAGGCCCATTCAGTGAATATTCCTCTTTAAGAAGTTAATCAAGAGTTGGCCCTTTTAATCAAAAACAAAAAAAAAAAATCAAACTGAGAGGGGAAGACCCTCAGGGTTCCTGCCCAAAAGAGAAACAGTTTCTGTTTAGTATTTACATGCACTCTATGCTAGCAGGGCAGGAACCTATTGTCCAGTATATGAGAGCCAGAATGAGTTTGGTTTAAGTTTGGTTTTTGAGAAAGAAATCTAGCCAATAAACCCAAAGTTAGGAAGGCAGCCTTTGGCCGTGGAAATGACCTTCCTTTGTGGAAAGCACCCTCAGGTGAGTAGAGGGGAGGAGAGGAGGGGCTATCACAGGTTGTGTTTGTCTTTTGACATCAGAGAAATGATGTCATGACTTGCAATCGACTTTGATTTTGAGGGAGGGCTTGCAAGGTCACCAGCCTCGCTTGCTCTTCCAGAGCCATCTGGTTCCAGTGGCGTGATGTTCATCAGGATGACTGGAGATAGCCCAGGATGCATTAGGAGACCCTGGCCCTTCTAGGCTAAGGTCTTTTCAGGTTCTCATTTTGAGTGAGGTAACTCCTAGAGGAAATATATAAGCACTGAAATTTATTTAGTAGGCTAGTGACAAGACAATGTCTGTACTCGGTGATCTGGATTCTCAAGTTAAAATATATATACGTATATATATATATATATATACGTGTATGTGTGTATATGGATGTGCATGTGTTTATATAGCTATGTGATATCTGTAATGATATAAAGAAAAAAAACTAATCCATTTAAGAAGTCAGAATTGTAGAGGGAGGATTCTGGGAAGATGGTGGAGTAGGTCAGTAAATTCCAAGCTCTCAAGAATTTCCTCCACAAAAGAAGTAAAATAACACCTTAGGGTGAACAAAGTGGGTGGAGACAAAGAAGAATATGGGCACAACTGGGGTCTTCCTGGGGCAATTTGAAAAGATCAGAAGAAAAATCCCAGGACAAGGTTTGGTCTCTGCAAAGAGTAAACACTTACAGGCTAGGTTCCTTTTTAACAGGCAGCAAGCAGCTTAAACAAGCAACAAGTCCTGGGGTTAGTTGGTTTGAGAGGCTGCCTCAGCCCCAGCCACAGGAACTTTTTACCCTGGGATAGTGAAGGAAGTTGGGCGTTTGAGCCCAGGAAGATTAAGGGTACCTCTGCTGATAAGGAATGCCAGACCCAACTGTGCTGGGGGAGAGAACGAACAAGCACAAGCCCAGGGTAAGTGCAGAAGCAGTGGGGCAGAAAGCCTGGCTGTGGGCACTTACAAGAGGTTAGAGGTATGGCTTTGGTTCCAGACTAGAGGGAAGAACTAAAGATCTGGGGCAAGAGGCACCATTTCCCATACCCCAGGGCTAAAGGTGATTACAGAAATCAAGCCATTACCACAAAAAATGCACAGGTGAAGGAGAAAGAATCCAACCACAGAAAGCTGTTAGTGAGTAGAGATGACCATGGTTCGTCTTCAGAGGAGGATATTGAAGGAAAGAAACATATAAAGAGTAATGTCAAATGGTGACCTGCCCAAAAAGAATTTATAGAACATCTTAAAAAAGACTTTAAAAATCAAATGAAAAAGATGAAGGAAAAAACTAAAAAAAAAAAATAAGAATAATCCAAGAAAAACAAGAAGGTTGTGAAAGGAAAGTCAACCAATTAGAAAAGGAGATCCAGAATCTTAAGCAGGAAAATGACATCTTGAAAATTAAAATTGGGCAAAGTGAAGCCAGTGAAATTATAAGACATCAAAAAAGAACAAAGTAAATGTGCACAGCAGAGAACAAAAGAAAACTCACAAGGAAGCAAAGAAAAGATGGACAATTCTCAACATGATGTGTATTATTTATCATACAGGCTTTCTTGAAATGAAAATTTATTTTCACACATTTTATATCCTCTCTTATGTTTTGCTATGTGCATGACATGCTTTTTTTCTTTCTTCTTGTATTTAAGTACCAGTATTTATGTTTATGAGATGTTTTGTTTTTTTTCTCTATTCTGTATTTGTGTTCTGGTCCTTGAATTTAAAATAGAACTTAAAAAGATGAATTGGGCATCTATTGATTCCTGCATCATTCCATATTGGTGATTCCTAAAGCAAGGAGGTAACTTGATTTGATTTAAAATTTATATTAAAAAAGCTGTAGCCACTATGGAACAAGTTTCCCCATGAGGAGGATTCCAGAATTACTCCAATGGAACTAAGAGAGAAGAGAAATTGGTTTAACCTGGATGTGCTAAATCTGCAGAAAAATTCTTAAATGGTGACTTGATCACCTTCCTCACCCTACTGTAGCCTCAAGATATTTATTTGCACATGAATTCCAATGCTCTCCCCTTCCTGTGATTAAAACCTGATGGTGTATTTTGTCTTGAACCACTGTCGCTTTGCTCTTGTTTCCTCATCCCCTTGGCCTTTCGGGATCTTAGGTTAGGTCTTGTACTTTCTTCCTTTGTAAGGAATAAACACATGTCAGAATCAAATATCTTCCTTTTTGTTTTCTTGGTCTGAATATTTAGTGAATTCTGAAGCCCCAAAACTGCAGCAAAGAAGTGAGGCAGCTCCAAAGGGCTACTCTTAGAATCTTAGAGAAATTGTAATTAATGATAGTTAAAAGAAACCTGTCCTGACTCTATACAAGGTTGGAAATACTATTTCCATCCTTGGATACCTCCATGCCTTATCATGTCTTTCCCTAGTCTCTAAGCCCTCCAGATATTTCATATGCAATTTCCTACATTTGGCCCTTCCCTCTGACTAACAATCCTAGATAATACTGTTGTGAAGTCACATGATGACTACTGCAATGACAGAGAACAACATATACAAGAATTAAAATGCAATAACAGAGAGCAGTATGGGATTGCTAGTGGCTCACAGCAAGGTGATTAAAGCAAAAGCCATCTGAAAGACAAGTTTATTTTTAGAATCTACATAACTGATGGCTGATGTGGGCCATCAACATGGGTACCAGGCTATTCCTTTAGGTTGATGGCAGCATAAATTCTTTCAACAGAAGCCTCCAAGTTTTACTGCTAAATAGAATACAAATAGCCTAGTTGTTTAACTGAATACACTTGCATTATTAACTGTAAAATTGAGAGATCATGTTTTATTTCCCAAGTCTCCCTTTTCAAACTCCAAGCTTTGCAGGTCTGGCACTCAAATATGCAATCTAGAAAGACTGAAAAGTTTAAAATAAGCAAAAAAAGAACAAAAGAACATCTCATCTGGTAGGTACTGACCCACACCAACTGATCCTGCACCTCTTGACTTACTTTCAGCATTTAAGAAGGAAAGTATCTCGAACCTATTTTAGATACTTTTACTTTAAAATTATTGAATCTGTGTGTATAGATTTGAAGTTAATATACAGGTAGCTTCACATTTCTAACCCATCCCTAAAGAGTCAGCTTAATACCCATTTTTTACAAGAAGCATTCCTTTATTATTCACAAATTTTTCTACGTATACTTGTCAGAAACTTATTTGATGCAGACAAATTCATCATAAGGAGGCAGGCTCTAGAGAGGCAGGATACTCATGCAGGTTGTAATATACTTGGAGACAAGGGGGGGGTGGAGCCAAGATAGTGGCTGAAAAGCAGGGACTAGCATGAGCTCCCCACCGAGTCCCTCCAAAAACCTATAAAAAATGGCTCTGAACCAATTCTAGAACTGCAGAACCCACAAAATAGCAGAAGAAAGCAGGGCTCCAGCCCAGGGCAGCCTGGATGGTCTCTGGTTGAGGTCTATCCCACACAGAGCTGGGAGCCAAGTGGAGTGGAGCAGAGCAGAACCCAGCGTGGGTGGTGTGGACCAACCAGACCAGGAGGCAGGCAGAGCATGCCCTAGCGCCCTGAATCAGTGAGCTGCAGCAGTTACCAGACTTCTTAACCCACAAACACCAAAGATAACAGAGAAGGTTAGTGGGAAAAACTGCGGGAGTGGGAGTAGTAGTGGTTCGGCTACCACCCCTGGGGCAGTGCAGCTGGGGCAGCTACAGAAGTACAGCTGCAGTTGCTTCTGGCCCCAAACCCACCTGGTGGGAGGAATTAAGTGGCAGATCAGAGCAGGAGTACAGAGCCTGCTGAAGATCTAAGTCCAGTCTGGGTTGGGGGTTCTTGGGGAAGGAGGAGTGCTGGTGTGGCAGAGCTGGCGCATTCCCCCAAGCATGGAACGTAGAACTCTTTAGTCAACAAGCAGTCATACCCCGCTGAAAAACTCAAGGGTCAAGTTAGTTGGTTTGGAATATGGCCAGGCAGTGAAAATGCACTCAGATTCAGTCTCAGACATTGGATTCTTTCTTTGGTGACACAGAAGACTAAAATATACAGCCAGAAGAGGTCAACAAAGTGAAAGAGGCTACAACAAAAGCCTCCAACAAAAACATGAACTGGTCTCAGTCCATGGAAGAGCTCAAAAAGTATTTGGAAATGCAAACTAGAGAAGTAGAGGAAAAATTGGGAAGAGAAATGAGAAGGATGCGAGAAAACCATGAAAAACAAGTCAATGACTTGCTAAAGGAGATCCAAAAAAATGCTGAAAAATATACCGAAGAAAACAACACCTTAAGAAATGAACTAACTCAAGTGGCAAAAGAGCTCCAAAAAGCCAATGAGGAGAAGAATGCCTTGAAAGGCAGAATTAGCCAAATGGAAAAGGAGGTCCAAAATACCACTGAAGAAAATACTACCTTAAAAATCAGATTGGAGCAAGTGGAAGCTAGTGACTTGATGAGAAATCAAGATATTATAAAACAGAACCAAAAGAATGAAAAAATGGAAGACAATGTCAAATATCTCATTGAAAAAACCACTGACCTGGAAAATAGATCCAGGAGAGATAACTTAAAAATTATTGGACTACCTGAAAGCCATGATCAAAAAAAGAGCCTAGATATCATCTTTCAAGAAGTAATCAAGGAGAACTGCCCTGATATTCTAGAGCCACAGGGCAAAATAGAAATTGAAAGAATCCACCGATCGCCTCCTCAAATAGACCCCAAAAAGAAATCTCCTAGGAATATTTTCGCCAAATTCCAGAGCTCCCAGATCAAGGAGAAAATTATGCAAGCAGCCAGAAAGAAACAATTTGAGTATTGTGGAAACACAATCAGAATAACCCAAGATCTTGCAGCTTCTACAATAAGAGATAGAAGGGCTTGGAATACGATATTCCGGAGGCCGATGGAGCTAGGATTAAAACCAAGAATCACCTACCCAGCAAAACTGAGTATCATGTTCCAAGTCAAAATATGGATTTTCAATAAAATAGAGGACTTTCAAGCTTTCTCAGTGAAAAGACCAGAGCTGAATAGAAAATTTGACTTTCAAACACATGAATCAAGAGAAGCATGAAAAGGTAATCAAGAAAAAGAACAAGAAAAAGAAAAAGAAATTGCAAGGGACTTACTAAAGTTGAACTGTTTTGTTGACATTCCTACATGGAAAGATGATGTGTATGATTCATGAGACCTCAGTATTAGGGTAGCTGAAGGGAATATGCATATATATGTATATGTCTATGTATATATATATATATATATATATATATATATGTATATATACATATATATGTATGTATATGTGAGTGTGTATGTATGTATATATGTATGTCTATATACATATATATGTATGTATATGTGAGTGTGTATGTATGTATATATGTATGTCTATATATGTATATATATATATGTGTGTGTGTATATATATATATATATATATATATATATATATATGGAGAGAGAGAGAAAGAGAGAGAGAGAGAGAGAGAGAGAGAGAGAGAGCGGGCACAGGGTGAGTTGAAGGTGAAGGGAAGACATGTAAAAGAAATAAAATCAAATTAACGGATGAGAGAGGAATATATTGAGAGAGGGAGATAGGGAGAGATAGAATGGGGTAAATTATCTCGCCTAAAAGTGACAAGAAAAAGCAGTTCTGTAGGAAGGGAAGAGAAGTCAGGTGAGGGGGAATGAGTGAATGTTGCTTTCATCAGATTTGACCTGAGGAGCGAATACCATACATACTCAATTGAGTATCTTACCCCACAGGAAAAAAAGGTGGAAGAAGAAGATAAAAAGGGGGTGGTGATAAAAGAGAGGACAGATGGGGGTGGAGGTAATCAAAAACAAACACTTTCGAAAAGGGACAGGGTCAAGAGAGAAAATTCAATAAAGGGGGATAGGTTAGGAAGGAGCAAAATATAGTGAGTCTTTACAACATGAGTATTGTGGAAGGGTTATACATGATGATAGGCATGTGGCCTATGTTGAATTGCTTGACTTCTTAGGGAGAGTGGGTGGGAAGGGAAGAAGGTAGGTAATTTGGAACTCAAAGTTTTTAAAAAACAGATGTTTTAAAACAAAAAAAAAGGTTGTTGCATAAAACTAGAAAATAAATGGGGCATAGAAATTTATATTGCCCTACAAGAAAGAAAGGGAAAAGGGGATGGGAGTGGAGTGGGGTGACAGCAGGGAGGGCTGACTGGGGAACAGGGTAAGCAGAATACATGCCATCTTGGAGTGGGGGGGACAGTAGAAATGGGGAGAAAATTGGTAATTCAAACTCTTGTGAAAATCAATACTGAAAACTAAATATATTAAATAAATAAAAAATAAAAGAATTTCTTTTTAAAAAAAGAGGTGACTTAAAGCCACGTGGTCTAAGAGCCTCTGCTCTCCCAGACGTGTAAACTAGGCCCTCCCTGGAGTAAGCCCCACCTTGGGCTCCCCCTTCGTTGCCAGTCCACACCCACTAAGGTTTTACACCTAACAGGGGCTTGGGCCCTGGGGCTTAGCACTTAGTAAGACTCAGTGAAATACACTGAATTAATCACAGCAAACAAAAGCCAAACTCTTCAAGGGCACTTGTTGAACTAAGTGCTAAGGAGCCCATTTTTCTTACCAACACAGAAGATAGACTGGATCCAGATTCTGAAGGGTTTTCAGCATCAAAATAAGGGATCTGTATTTTATTCTAGAGGCAATAGAAAGTAACCGAACTTCTTTATTAAAATCATCACATTGTCAGACCTGAAGTTTGGGAATTTTGATTTGCCAACTGGGATGGTTTGGAAAAGCAGAATATTAGGTAGATGAGTCCTGTTGTCTGAACTGTTGTGAACAGTCTTAGGTTTTTGTGGGATCTCTTTTTTTGATCTTAAGGTCCCTAAATTTATTATCAGCCTATGTTACCTATTAAAATGCTTGTATGGTAAAAAAAATAATATACTTGGAGACAAAAATGGTTATAGAGGATAATTAGTCAATACATAGAAACAAAGTAGATGCTCACTGAGGAAGGCTAAACAAATTATGGTGCATAGATACAACAGAACATGACTGTGCTGTGAAAAACAATGAGTATCATGAATACATAGAAACATGAAAAGATTTCTATGGACTGATGCAAAGTGAAGCAAAGAGAACCAGGAAAACAATATACATAATGATGAAAACAATGTATTGAAAATGAAAAAAAATAAACAAGAGAAGTAGAAAAATCATTGAAAGTGAAAGCTGTGAAATTAAAATGATCCTGATTAGACTCAGGGAATAGAGAGAAGATGCACCTCCCCACAACGCTGCAGGGATGGGTGTGGAGCACCCTGAATATAACATCAGACTTCATTAATATGATGATTAGTTTTGCTTATTTTTCTTCTTCAATTTTCTTTGTTTTAAGTAATGTCTCTCAGGCAGGAGTGTGGGTGAAGTATATAGTAGCAAATGTAAATTTTGTAAAATTATACATATATACGTGTGTGTACACACACACACACACACACACATATACACAGGTGTATATATATATGAAATTTTATTTTAAAAATTAAAAGCACATATCCAAATGTTTTGACCCATTTCTGCTTTATAATAAGGAGGATTTTCTTCAGGCATTGTATTTTGGTGGCAGTTAACACACTTCTCAGGTAGAAAAATTGATGTCTTCAGATTGGTCCAGCTTTTATGCCACCTGAGGCTAGCATTAACAGCCAGAAATTGATTGTCTGCCAACTAATTCTGCTTAATCATCACTAATTTGTTTAGATTTGTAATCAGTCAATATACCTTCCACTATTTTTCATTCAGTGTTCCTGGGGGGAAAATCTTTCAAAAGCCTTTAGGAACCACAACTCCCAATTCTGTTTTGTCACAAAGAGAAGGTTTAGGGAGATTGCATCATTTATATATGACTTAATGAATGGGAGAAAATCATAATTTAAAAATCGTTACTTTGTTGTAGTTCTAGCCTTTCTAGATGTGTGGTAGGTTGGGAGAACATGTATCTATTCTCCAAACCACTGGCGACACACTCAAATAAAAATGTAGGCCACTAATCAGTGCATAAGGATCCCTGTGGAACACATGTTGACCTAGTTTTAAAATCTAATACTTTTATGTTTTTATTGTACTTTTACTTATATTGTTACATGTATTTCCATTATCGTTTGCTCTGTTTCACACTCTAATGAATAGTCTGGTGGGCTGCATGCAGCATATGGGCTGTGATTTTAACACCCCCACAGTTTAAACAACCTTAGATTGAGTGTCTCAGTAGTTTTAATACTGCTTTAAGGTTTAATATCTTAACACTATACAAAGAATTTTGGGAAACCTCATATAATTAACAGAGTAGGGCAACTCAAGAAGGTCTAATTTAAAGTTATATATCTTTTTTTGCTTTCAAATGATGAACAAGAAAAATACTCGATACTTAACCTAAAGTTAAGTTATTCTTAATTATTACTAACTTCCTAAACATTTTATATTCATTGGCTCATTAGATTTTTATAAGATTCTTACAAAATACAGAGTACAAGTATTATTATTTCCAGTTCTATAGAGGCATATGAAATTCAGAGATGTAGTAATTTGTCCAAGGTCACACAGTAAGTGGCTAATCTGGCACTTGTACCCAAGTTTTCTGACTTTAAGCCAGTGCTAGTGCTCCTATCACTACATTCCACCACCCTTCTTATCGTCTTTGCAGTATCGTTCTTGGTTACTTCTTACTCAAAGAGGTATAAACAATTTTCTTATCAATTTTTAAGACATTATGTTTTCCTCCTTTTAGATATTTTCTTCAACTTAAATACGACTTTTTATTGTCAGAGAAAAAGCATCTAGATAGAGGATTTTTGATCGCACACCATTCACTAAACCCCACACCCTTAATTCAGATTCACTTAATTAAAATAAATCCCACTTATTAGGTCTTGATTTGGGATTTACATGAAAGTGCTAGAAGTTACAAAAATATATCAGTGACTTATAAATGTCTTGGTACAAGGATGCCCTCATGGGGATTTCCTATATCAACATAGATAACTGCAATTTAATTAGGCTAAAAGATTGGGTTCTCCACAGACTTCTTTAACGTAAAAGTTTATCATCATTCTCAAGGGCTATAGATGAGCTTTCTTCATCTGAAAAGGCTTCTTACACAGGTTGGGTGTTGAATTGTATTTTTTCATCCCATGACCACCAAGCCAATTTTCATGAGTTTCAGCACTAGGTTGACTTCAGGGTGCTAAATATTTTGGACCCAACAATTCTGATAGATTGTGTATTAAGATGTAGGAAAATGGCAAGATGGGCTGACAAATGAAATCATAATTCCTCAAACTTTTGAAGTAAGACTGAGTATCTCTACATGGTCATACATTGTGGCAGAGACCCAGGAAGAGCTGTAACATCACACATACAATAATAGTTGAAAGACAAGTGGGTGGTGCAGTAGATAGAATGGGATCAGGAAGACAATTTCAAATCATACAGAAGACACATACTAGTAGTTCTGTGATCACGGGCAAGTTTTGTACTTCTGTCAGCCTTGGTTTCCTCTTCTGGAAAATAGAGATAGAAAAGCATCAAATTCATAGATTTGTTGTGAGGATTAAATGAAATAATGTTTGTAAAAAGCTTTATAAGCTTTAAAGTGTTGTGCAAATATTAGCTATAATCATCAACAATATTGCATTATTGAATAGGCTGGACATAGTCTTTCAGATGTGAAATAAGTATAGACAGGGATTGAATAGATAATATTTGAAATGGCACAAGGAAGTATGCATTTTATAATTCCCCAAAATATCTTTTGCCTTCACTTTCTATTCTCTCTGTTCCACCCTTGGTAACACTTCCAAACTCATTTTCCTTAAGCACATATCTGGTCATGTTAATTCTCTGCTCAAAATTTTTACTGTCTTCTCATTACATCTTACCTCCGTAGCAAAGTCAAGCTTGCCTGGTAGTCAAGTCTTTCTACAATCAGATGCCGCCCCTTTTTTTGAGACATATCTGGAAAGTATCTTATACTGTTCCCTATCATGCACTCCATGTTTCTGGAAAACTACACATGTGTCCTGCACATAGATTGAGCTCTCTTACCCATGTACCTTTGCTCATGCCTAGAATGTCTTCTCGTCTCTCTTTGCCTTTTGAATTTGATATCAATTAAGTGAACATTTATTAAGTACTTACAATATGTTAGACTCACTTTCACCTCCCCATTATTGAATTGAAGCCCTGTCTCCAGTGTGACAGGCAGGGAAACACATCACTATACTAATGATTGTGTGACATGGGAGACACTGACACAGGACTGCCCAAGATCCCGTGCCCTCATCAGAGAAGGTGTTATGTTCTATGAGCAAATTAGAATAGAAATAGCTCAAAAAAACCATAAGATGTACAAATTTAGAGAATTCACTCCAAATGTTCACATGGACTATTTGTGCTCTACCTGTGGTAGAACATTCAGAAATCTTATTCATCTGATCAGCCAGTCAGATGCATAGTAAATTGACTCTTAACATAGTGATGTCATTTGGGCCCGCTTTGATACCAAAGGACAACAACCAACCATTTGCTAGGCACTGTGCTATGTGATGGTGATAGAAAAGGAGGCAAAAGACAAGTCCATGCCATCAAGGAGCTTAAAATCTAATGGGGGGAACAAAATGCAAACTCACATAAAAGATGCACCAAAAAGTATTTACAGTGGAGAGGAACATTGGGAAGGTAGTGAGGGAATGAGTGAACCTTATCCTTATCAGAGTTAACTCTAAGAGGGAGTAACATACACACTCAATTGGATATAGAAATGTACTTTACACTATAGGAAAGTAGGAGGAAAAGTGGATAAGAAAAGGGGTTGGTGGTGATAGAAGTGAGGGCAGATTGTGTGAGGGGGTAGTCAGAAGCACAACACTTTTGAGGAGGGACCAGGCAAAAGGAGAGAGAGAATAGAATAAATGGGGAAATAAGATAGAGGGAAATACCTTTAGCAATCATAACTATGAAGAAAAACTTTGAAGCAAGTTTGTCTGATAAAGACCTCATTTCTCAAACATATAAAGAACTGAGTCAAATTTATAAAAAAGAAACATTCCCCAATTTATAAATGATCAATAGATATGAACAGTTTTCAGATGAAATAATTAAAGATATCCATAGCCACGAGAAGGTA
The DNA here is from genome assembly GCF_011100635.1 of Trichosurus vulpecula. Lineage (NCBI taxonomy): Eukaryota > Metazoa > Chordata > Mammalia > Diprotodontia > Phalangeridae > Trichosurus > Trichosurus vulpecula. The sequence goes on along the minus strand of NC_050581.1, from coordinate 107,060,381 downwards.
CTCGAAATCTCTTTTGATTGAAGGAATGCAAATTGAAGCATTTCTGAGGTACTGCCTCAGACCTATTATATTAGCTAATAGGACAGAAAAGAAGAATGAAAAATAGTGGAGGGGATGTGGGGAAAATGAGATATAAATGCATTGTTGGTGGAGTTGTGAACTGATTCAACCATTCTAAAGAACAATTTGGAACTATGTCCAAAGAGCTATAAAACCATGCATACCCTTTGACCTAGCAGTGCCATTACTAGATCTGTATCTGAAAAAAGATTTTAAAAATGGGAAGAGGACCTATATGTATGGAAATATTTATAGTATCTCTTTCCTGGTGGCACCCAGTTGGAAATTGAGAAGATGATCATCAACTGGGGAATGGCTGAGCAAGTTGTGCTATGTGATTGTGATGGAATACTATTTTGGTATAAGAAACAATGAGCAGAATGTTCTCAGAAAAACTTGGAAAGACTTACATGAGCAGATGCAAAGTGAAATGTACTGTCTACAAAGTAACAGCAATATGATAAAATGATCAGCTGAAAACGACTTAGCTTTTCTCAGTAATATAATGATTTAAGACAATTCTGAAGTACTTAAGATGAAAAATGATCCCCATCCCCAGAGAAAAAAACTGATGGTGTCTGAATACAAATTGAAGCATGCTTTTTCTTTACTTTATTTTTCTTGAGGATTTGTTTTTTGGTCTATGTTTTCTTTCACAATAAGACTAATATGGAAATATTTTTGCATGACCACACGTATATAACCTATATAGAATTGCTTGCCTTCTCAATAAGGGGGGTTGGAAGGGAGGAAGAGGAAGAATTTGGAACTCAGAGTTTTAAAAGTAAATATTAAAATTTGTTCATACCTGTAATTGGGGAAAAATAAAATACTATATAAATTTTTAAAAATAGGAAATTGAAAAATAAAGATGAAGATACTGACCCCCCAAAACTGAAAACAAATATATGCAAAGTAAGCTATATACAGGGTGAATAACAAATAATTAATAGTGGGAAGAATAGGGGTTGGGAAAGGCTTCCTTTATCTCTGTTTTAAAGTCAAAATGAAAGGTTTTCTCCTCCATAAAGCCTCCTCTGATTTCCCTAATCTTAGACACTGATTTTACCTTTCTAATCTACTTCTCATGTGGACAATATTTATCTGTGTGTGTGCCATTTTCTGCTACTTTGTTGTAGCTCACACAAGGCTAGGAAACATGTCTTTTCAAAGTTTTGCATCTTTCCCAGTGCCTAGCAAGAAATTTTGCAGATAGTAAGTACTTGATAAATGTTGGCTGAGTTGAATTCATGGTATTTCTCTTAGAAATAGTTGTTCAGAGCTCTTTTGTTCATTTTCAAAGCCACTCTAATCGTAGCTTAGTATTTCCCTGATATTTTCTCTTCTTAAAAGGATATTTGTTTTCAGCTTCAAACATTTGTTAGCCACAGGGATAGGTTATTTTACAATCAGGTCTCCTGTGTTAAGTGACTGAGGACATTCACAATAAAAAGCATTGTTAACATTGCTACAGCATCCTACAGATTGGTACTCTATTTGTTGTGTGTGGCTTTATTTATGTGTATATGTGTGGTAAGTGTGCGCATGGGCTTATGCTTGCATGTGCGTGCATATGTTCCTGCATGTGAGTTTGTGTGTGTGTGTGTGTGTGTGTGTGTGTGACTATTTTTTGCTTTATACCTAGTCTTTGGAGTAAAGGCACAGCTGATCATGGAGTGACATACAGTATAGATCTAATTTTGCTAAATATTCTACAAGTAAACTTCTGAGCTTTTAAATTTAGACATCAAATAACTCTGCTAAGAAATATGTTTGATAAACTGATTTACTTAGATGTAATCTCAACATTTTCCCAGTTTCAAATATTACGTTGCTTGACAAAGTGGTGTCTCTAGACACTTAAATTTGGTAAATAAGAAAATTAATTTGTTTTCATTAATTTCACAGTAGACAATTCACAAAATAATCTAAATGACTCTAAAACTGAAGAAAAAAGAAGAAACATCAACTGCTGAACATTCATGGGCACACACAGGAAGCAGAGGGAAAGCACTTGCCAGTCAGGGAATAACACTATATAACCAGGCAACAAGGAATGAAAGAATTAAACACTTATTACACCCTTATCATGTGCCAGGAACCGTGCTAAGTACTTTACAAATATTATGTCCTTTGATTGTCACAACTCTGGGAGGTAAGTGCTAGTATTATCCCCATTTTAGAGTTGAAGAAACTGAGGAAAAGGTAAGTGCTTTGCCCAGGGTCACACAGATGTTGTGTGTGAGATCAAATTTGAACTCAGATCTTCCTAATTCAAGGCATGGCACTCTATCCACAGTGCCTTCTAGCTGTACTTACTAAGGGCCTACTATGTGCTAGGTACTACATTAAGCAATCAAGCTAAAAAGAAAGGCAAAACAAAAGACGACAAAGTAGACAATTATAAAATCCCTGTTTTTAAGGTGCTCACTGTGTAATGGGGGCATGTCATGCAAACATCTGTGTTAAACAGTATATACACAGGATAAATTGAAAATGATCAACAAAGGGTAGGCAATTAAGTGAAGAGAGTTTGGGAAACACTTCTCGCCCACCAAAAATATGAGAAATTAGCTGAGATTCTAGCCAACCTAAGAAAATCGGAGAAAGAGGGAAGAAAAGGGAGAAAGCTCCAGGTATGGAGGATAGAAATTGAAAATGTTTTGATTCAGGAGATTGAGTGTCTTGTGTGAGAAACAGCAACAAAACCTGTGTCATTGCATCATACTCGGGTAAGATGAAGGAAATAGCATATAAGAACACAGGAAAGGTGGGAAAAGGTGAGGTTCTGACGAGCTGAAAAAGCCATACAGAGGATTTTTATAGTTGATCCTAAAAGCAATATGAAGCAATCAGAGTTCACTGAATGGAGGCAACATAATAAAACTTGTGCTTAAGGCAGATTGCTTTGAAAGCTGAATGGAGGCTGGACCCGAGCATAGTGACAATTGTCACAGGGGAAAGCAACCAGCAGGCTACAGCAAGAATACAGGTAGAAAGTGATGAAGCCCTTCACCAGCATAATAACAATAGCAGAGAGAAGGAGAGGAATACAAGAGATATTATGAAGATCTAAAAGATAGGTTTTTACATCAGGTTCTACAACGGATAGGGAAGGAAATGAGGGAAAAGAGTTGAGAATGATACATAGTATGTGAGCCTGGGTAACTGGGAGGATGTTAGTACCTTTGGAAGTAATACTGAAGTTAGAAAGAAGGGACACTTTTGGCAGAATGATAATAGGTTCAGTTTGAAACATGCTACATTTTAGAGGTTTACAGGACATCCAATATAAGATGTCTAATAGGCAGTTGAAGATATGATGGATTTCAGGAGAGAGGATGAGAAGAAAGATTAGGTTTAGACAAATAGGTCTGAGTACCATCTGTATAAGGATCAAAATTTTAATCAATTGAAATTGTTAAAATCATCAAGTGAAATACTATAGAGGGAGAAGAGAAAAAGGCCCAGGACAGAGCCTTGAAAGAAATTCACAGTTAGTATAGATACTCAAAGTTAGTATAAACTAGATGAAAATCTAGTAAGCACAGAGTAGTTGGAAAGGTGGGAGAAGACAGGAAAAAGTAGTGTCACAAAAACCTCAAGGGACAAATCAATGAACATTTATAAAGTATTTATTCTTTGCCAGACTGTGTTAAGCACTGTGAATACAAAAGACGCAAAATAAAAGACAGTTCTTGCCCTCAAGATGTGTACATTTTAATGGGAAAAGTCAACACAGAAAAGGGAGTTAAAACATTTGTGAGGTGGACAAAGATGAGAGAAAGTTTGGGAGAGTCAGGAGTACAGCTTGGATACTTAGAAATAAAAATTTACCCTAGGCCTCTTCCTTAAAAAAAGGAGATTCTGGGAAGAATCAGCCAATCAAAAGAGGAAGAGGTGGAGTAGAGGGTAGTTCCAATGTATGAAGTCCAAGTGTTGAGTGGACTTCCAGGGTGAGGGGATTTGGGGGCATTGAAGAGAAAGTTTGGGAAAGTCAGAAGTCCAACCTGATGAGAGATCAAGGAAAAGGTAAGTGGCAGTGTCAAAGGCTGCAAAATAATCAAGAAGCATGAGGATTAATTAAAAAAGTAATTAGATTTGGCAATTTGACATTGGTAATTTTAGAGAGAGGAGTTCTAGTTGAATGTTGAGGCAGGATAGTAGACTATAGGAAGTGAATAAATAAAAGAGAAGAGAGGCAGTGAAAACATCTACTATGAATCAATCTTTTCAAGGAGCTTAGCCACAAAAGTGAGGAGATGTATAGGATGTTCTCTAGTGAGCACAGATGAACCAATTGAGGGATTATTTGAGGATGGCGGAGTCATGGGCATGGTGTAGGCAGGCCAGAAGGAGTCACTAGACAGGGAGAGATTGAAGATTATTGAAAGAGTATGAATGATACAGGAGGCAATCTAGTGCAGAGGATAGGATGGCCTGAGATAACTTATAGAAGCAGAGGGGTTTGCCTTGACAAGGAGAAAGGCTATATCTTTATGTGAAACAAGAATGAAGGAGGACAGAGTAGAGGGAGGCATCTGTATGCTGTGAGATATGGAGGAAGAGACAAGGGAGAACTCTCAGAAAATGGCCTCAATTTTTCTTTCGGTAGTAAGAGTAATTCTTAAAATTTAATTAATGATTCCAATGGAAATAATATTACATATTGTATCTATGGGGATGTTGTGACGGTCAAATGGAACAATGTATATAGCATTATTTACCAACATTCAACATTATATAAGGTCAGTAATTATTATCGCTGTTGTTGATAATATAATTACTACTACTGCTGCTGCTGCTGCTACTACTACTACTACTATAATTATTCTGTTTTTTTTTTCTGGAGTTCAATGAGATGGCATAAATTGAATAGGATCTTACAACCAGTAAATGGTGGAACAAGGGTGAAAACATAGACTTCATTCTAAGGCCCCACATACAACACTAACTTTTTTTTTCTATTTTTATATCTGTTTTGTTAGGTGGTGCAATGGAGAGTGCTGGGTCTGTAGTCAGGAAGATGAGTCTTCTTGAGTTCAAAACTGACCTTAGACACTAGCTGTGTGACCCTGGGGAAGTCACTTAACTTTCCCTCAGTTCCTGATCTGTAAAAATGAGCTGGAGAAGGAAATGGCAAACTACTCCAGTATCTTTGCCAAGAAAATCCCAAAAGGGGTCATGAAGATTCATACATTACAGGAATGATTGAACAACAACTATTTCTGTAAAAATTAGATAGTGAATGACTGTCCTACTACTTCTCATAGCTTTCTATTTAGGTGACTCCATTATTTTTTCAACAATAACTCTTAGATCTTAACTTTCACACCCCAATTTTGCTTTTGTCAACACCTCTCAAGTCAATTCTCGTTACTCACCTTAACCTATGTGAGAATATCCAAATCTTAGCCTGTTCCTTGGAAATATACTACCTTTCTTGTTTTCAATGAGTATGTATCCCAAAAGAGACAACCTAGTGTAATGGATAAAAGCTAGCATCAAAGCCTAGTAGAACAAGGCTCAAGTCTCATCTCAGACATGTTATACTGTCTATGGGACTCTTGGTACTTCACTTACTCTCTCAGAGAAAGCTGTAGTACTGCAAGTTGTAGACAAGTTGCCAACCTGGTTTGGTAAAAGGTTCACATCTAGGAATGTCCCAATGAAATCAGAGGTCCAGTCCATATTGAAAAACGAAATAAAAGTTAATCAATAAATTTTGCTACCACATTGGATTTGGATCAATATGATTTTTTTTCCTCTTTTTTTTTCTTTTCTTTTTGTTCTCTCTCCCTTACTTGCTTAACCCTCTTTGAGTTTTCTCAACAAAAAGGGACCTTACTTTATGTATATAAACCCACTTCCCATTACCTCTCATCATCTGGTAGAGTCAGGCTCATGTCTTCACTGTCACCTTTACTTTGAATGGTTCGTTCCATTTGTAGAGCCTTTGTTCATCCATGGACATTCCTGCTATTAACTCTCTCTTCCCCTAGGCTCTCAGGGATCCTTTCCATGCAATTTATCATCACAGGCTATAGTTTTGGGTTTATTTTACATCTTCCATGAAGCTGGGTTTTTTTGTAATATGAAAGGCTACAACTACGCAATCATATTCTTTAATGAAAATCACCTCAAATCAACTACTAAGAAATTTAGAATTAATTTCATGCTGAAAATGCATTTCTTTATAGCTGAACAACTTTTCTAGATTCCCCAGATTCCAATCAAATTTTCTGCAGATATTTTTGAATACTATGTACTTCATTTTACAATTCATTTTCTACGTACTTCTCATTTAACTTAAAGTCATTCATTTTATCTATGTACCTAGTTGAATTAAATTATTTAGCTTAATCCACTCCTTTAGCCCTGGAGACTTCAACATGTATTTTCCTAGAAATGAAGTCAAGAACAAGAAAATAGTGGGTAGGGGTAGGTGGTTTTTCTCATACCCTCTTGAACTTTGTACTTTGTGTAATAGACAGAAAATCAACTAGTCTAATGCTGAGCCTTCCCTCACCATGAAACACAGTTTGATTAAAATTCACTATCGATGGGATATGCCATAACTAAGACAGGTGGGACAGAGCAATGGAAGTAGAATTAATATCATTTTACTGAATGATTTCTTAGAACCAAGAAATCATGGTTTAATTTAGGATACCTCTTCCACTTCCTGGTTATGAATTCAGCTACAGAACAATTTGATTCTGGTTTAATCACCATATTGCAAGATTTCAAGATGTGCCAAAGATTTTGATGAAGTTATGGATATAAATTAGGAATGTAAATTGTTGAGGTGGTAAATGTATTCAGATCCCATTTTAAATTTTTCCATTAAACATAGTGCCTATATAAGTTTATGGCATTTTGTAATTTATAAAAGACTAGTTGAATAAGCATATGTGTGTATGTATATGTGCATATGCATGTAGAGATGCATGCATACATACATACATGCGTATCTATATACATACCTGTGTGTGTGTGTATATATATATATATGTGTGTGTGTGTGTGTGTGTTGGTTCTACTGAAAGAGAGAGAATGAAAGATTCTGGGAGAAGCTCTAATAACGTGAAAAATATAACAATAACATTTTTTAAAAATCAATGTCTTAAAATGCTTATTTTAGCACTTCTACCATTATACAATGCTACAGAAATGGAGCTTTAGAGGAAGATTTGAGTTGCATCATTGAAAAAATAGGGACTAGAAATAGCCAAGAAGTGACCTCTGATAAAGAATGTTTAAAATTGGCCTATATAAATATAAAATTATTTTATTTAGATACAACTCCTAAGATTCTTCTATAATTAATTATTACAGTGAATCTGTCATCTTTTTAGTATGAGTTTTCCTTTCCATAATGCAGATCTCAAATTACCTACAACTATTGTTTCTATGTGATTTTAATTTATATCATTCTGTATTTTACCAAAGGTAAGAATAATATTCTAGAGTTTTCACTATATTCTCTTGACACTGCATTGATGCCAATGGACTGTATAGACTCTTAATCAGTCCTCTTACTCTTCCTTTTCTTCTCCTTCTCCATTTCCCTCTCCATCTCCTTCGTGTCTCCCTCTTGTTCTCCATCTCCCTCTTCTTATTTTCTTTTCCAGAATATGACTGACACTTGGACATATTTGTCCAAGAGTCAGTCAATTCTTATGCAACTTTACTACTGCAGGAACAGAAATGTATTGATATTGGAATTCTTGCTACAAATGAAACCAGAAGACATAAAAAAAAAAAACTTACAACTAAGTGGAAGGATGACTCATGTTTTCTCCTTACATAGGTAAATTAATGATTTTGTTGTATACACAAGGGCAATAAGGAATATTTTGAAAGAGTTACAAAAATGTAATAATATATAAAATATTTTCCGTTTAGTAATTTGTTTCAATGTATATGTATGTATATATACATAGACATATGTATATGTATATATAATGTATGTACATATGTATATATAAGACTCAAACTAAAACAGTTATCCAAGCATAAATATAATTCTACTTAGAAACTATTAGTAGGGATTTTCTGAAATGAATGAATATCACAATTAAAATGGAAGAAAGGAAAGAAAGGAACAAGCATTTATTGAGTGTCCACTGTGTGCCAGGCACTATACTTAGTGTTTTACAAATATCATCTTATTGGGTCTTCACAACACCCTCATTAGGTAGATACTATTATTTATACCTATTTACAGATGAGGAAACTGATGAATAGAAAGGTTAAGTGACTTGCCCAGGATCTCAAAGCTAGTAAATTTCTGAGGTTGGCTTTTAACTCAGGTCTTAATGATGCCAGGTGCAGCACTCTACCAACTGTACCACCTGGCAGACTATTTTCAATAGCTATGATAATTAGTATGGTTTTCCCTATATTCAGCTGAAATTTATCTTTCTGAAGAGTTCTTCTACTCTCGGATGTTACTATAAAGTATCTAATGTCTCTTCTATAAACATCCCTTTAAATAATTTTGAATGTTTTCTTAACTTATGTGTGTCCCACTTCTCCACTATAAATATTCTCACTTTTTTCCAACTTATCTCTACATGGTGGGTTGCCAATCTGCTTACATTCCTGATTTCTTCCTCTGGCTATGCTACAGCTTGTCCATTTCATTCCAAAATCTGATTTGACTCATTGAGTATATTGGTAACATCAGCTCCCTCAATCTCAATCCAGTCTAAGGTGATACTAGCTTAAAAATAGGTTTTTTTTTTGTACTAACTATTGAGTTTCTATCTAACCTCTACATGTTCTTAAAATGAATTTTCATCTCTATCCAAAGCAACCTCTCAAATTTATATGACAGTTTTTTTTTAATTGTGGGACTTTATAATGATCTTTATTGAATCTGAACTTAATATATTTAGCCAACTGTTTTCTTTTTCTTTTGTGTTGTTTGTTTGTTTGTTTTCTGGCCAAGATCTAGATCTTGTGAAAATGACGTTAGTATTTTAGCGATTTTGCTTTATAGTGCTTATGACATGGATTAGCAAAAAGACACTTGTAATTTAAACAATGATGTCTATAATAGACAATATGGAAGAAAAAAATTGTGTATAGAACTTAACAAGATCCTCCCAACCAAGTCAATTTATACCTTAGTTCTCTGTGACTTAAATATGAAGGTGGATAATGAAAAATATGTATTCAAGGTATAGAAATGAAAGTAATCAAAATAATGCCCTCCTCAAAAATCACAAATAGATTTCATTATATTTTCTTAGATAAGAGTATTTAAATGATAGGAGCCATAGGAAATGTCTAACATCCCATAAATAAATGAGATTCACTACATAGAACAACCAGGAAAGAATATAGTAGTGATTTGGTAGTTACTCTCAACTGAACTACTCCATTCAAATGGTGCAAAACATTAGACAAAAATAACAAAGGCCAAAATCAATATGAAATTAAAAGAATGAATAAAAATTAGAAGATGCTATGCATTGATAATAATTATGATTTATACTATTTAAATAAATTAATGAATGCATAAAATGGAAAATGCACAGAAGATATTAATCATACTTAGTTACTATTTCTTAGAAAAAATCACTGATATGGAAATATGGCCAAAATGATGGAGTCACAAGGTCATAGAAATAGCCTCAGGCAGCAAATATTTGTTCTATGTACCATAAAACTATTGCAGCCAAGGAGTACAGTGGTTTAGAGCATCAGATCATTAATGGAATCATGAAGGAATATGATAGAAGATTATAAGCAATTATCACTTTGCAATCTAGATGCATATAGTTGGGGTGTGGGAGGAGGGTGGGGCAGGATATAGCAACAAGATAGCTGAGTGAGATGTTCTATCTAAAACCAGCCTCCATACATTACTTCTACAAAAAGAAAACCCAACCAAAACAAAATACATGCAGCAAAGAAAGTTTAAAAGAAAGAAAGAAAATTAAAACCAGAAAAATAAGGAAGTGGAAAGCAAACCTCCTAAGGAAAATCACATAGGAAAACCAGGAAATACATATGGAAAATAAGAACTTATGATACAAGACTGGATTAAAAGAATGCAAGGAAAAATCTTCAGAACAGGAGAATAATTCTGCAATTATATCCACAAAAAATAATAACTAAGAATAGTTTAAATAAAAAAAAACTTAATAAAAGTATCAAAGTGAGAGATAATAGAGTGAAAAGAGAATCCCAATAGACAAATTTTAAAATAATATAAATTTAAAAGTTGGATAAAGTTAATAAAACAGTGGACTTACTGAAAAAGAAAGAAAGAGCCAATATTTGTATGTATATATTCAAATATATAAATATATATATGTATATATATATACACATTTGTATAGGTATGAATACATATATGTATACACAATACATAACTGTTTGCAAATGTAGGTGTGTATGTACACATTTGCATATGCATATACACACAAATATGCATATACATGCACTTAAATATATGCGTATACACACATATACATACATATGTATACACACATATACTCACATATATATACATACATTTATACACAGAGACATATATACTTAGAGAGGGGGAAGGAGAGACAAAAATTAAGAATTTTATTGGGGGGGGTGAGTATGACTCCAGAAACAAAATCAACTGCTCGCAAAGACAAAATTTGATAAGATAATATAATGATCATTGGCTTGGAGAGGACATGATTAAATAAAAAGCTTCAAAAGTGTATTTTAGAAAGGTATGCATGAAAATTGCCTGGCTTTGTGAGAATTAGAGGCAAAAGTGTACCTCATAGCTGTGCATTTGTTGGGGGTCAGTGAATGCTGGATGAGCTCTCATCTCTTAGAGGAGAGTTCTGTCATCCTTGTTTATGGTGCAGATTAAAGGAAATCATAGGGAATCAAAATGGAAAACCTGAAGTATTATTAACCTTCTCAAATATTGTTGCCATGCTTCAGAACTTGTTTCCGAACTCATGTCTAAGAAAATCTATTCCTAATGTCCAGAAGAAGAAAACTCACATACCAAAAAAACCCCAAAATAAAAACAAAACAAAAAAACATAAAACCAGAATCAATAGATACTACTTATCAATGAAAAACAAAGAAAAGTGTAGGACATATCCCCCAAAACAGAAGGAAACAGCTTAAACCCAAGGACAACTTATATTGGAAAAGTCATCATAATTCTAAAGGTATAAAAATCACTGACATAAATATTCCTTTGGAAATAGTTGAGTGAAAATAAAAGTGCAGATATAATGGACAAAATAACTTTATGTAAAGGAGGAGAAATATACTTGAAGGGAAAGAGGATAGATATTTGGTTACCTATGGAAAGAGAAGAAGATTCTATATTTCCCTAGAATCTATAGTCTGTTGATCAATGAATCATCAGCCTACATAATCAGAAGGAAATTTTCTAGGAAAGGAGAGTTGATGGCACAGTCAGCAGATTTTAAATCTGTGTTTACTCTATAGTAGGTCTGACCAATTTCTATGCAAGAAAGTGTAGAAATTGTGGTATTTATGGTTTAAAAAATAAACCTTCTTATCATGCATAAAAGTACCTGGAATGAAATTCCCAAAAGCTGTGAAATTTGACAGAAATCTATAGAGAATAAGAAAATCCTTGTTAGAATAAGAAGCATTCAAAATATGACAAGAGAAATGATCAAGGATTGCGAATCTCTGCTTGCCTTTCAAGTTGTCAGAGTAGTGGGATTTTTTTTTCTTATATGACATAAAGAAAGCTCTCAAGGGAAGGCATGAAGCCAAAGTCTTTAAAGAGGGAAATAGATGTTCCCTTTTGCAGAAGTGGCTAACAGAATACATAGAAGAAGGAGAATAAAAGCTATTGGCAAGGGGGGAAATTATCTGTACCAAGAAAAACAAAACAAGCATCACTATTTGCACATCACTATTTGTAACATAAAGTGGAAACTACTTTTTTCCAGTCATCAGGGAATGGCTGAATAAATGGGCTTCAAGGGAGTTGAAATCTAAAACAATTAAGCAGTGTGGGAGAACACGTAGCTCTTCTCCATGAGTTAAAGTCAGCAAACCCAGATTAACTACATATCAAGATCACAAAACAATGGATAAATAAGATATTTGAGCCTCTCTCAAAGAAGTCTGAAAGAGCCTAGAAAATGGGATAGTTGATATTGGACTGGTATTTTAAAACAAGTCTGGTAAAATGATTGTGTTAGTAGTTCAGACTGGAGATTGAAATAAAATAAGACACTTGCAGAACATCTAACACTTAACAGCAATGAAGACTTTATTTAAAAAATAAAATGGTAAGAGTACTCAGCAAGGATGCAACATTGATTCAAGTTGCACAGTTACTTCCGTGCCTCCTTATTTGCCATGATCACATACCTACTCAGTAGCATATCAAGCCTAAAAAGAATCTTTCTTGATCTTTCAGAACTTATACTACCAGGATGCTATGTCAGCTGTTCAGGGTCTTAGTCCCTTGGACCACTTCAGTCTCAAGCATAATTACATTGACTTTTAGGGAAGATCTTTTTATGTCTGTGAAGTAGGGACCTAAGAAGATGCTGCTTCTAATACAAGTAGAAAAGGGAGAAAAGAAAGTATTTCAACTTTTGAATGAAATAGAGAGCACTGTGAAAGTTACCAGAAAAGTCATCATATAAGCTGGTGGCAACTGCCACAAAGTAATGGGTCAAAACTCTGATTATTTGGACCATTTGGACACAAGGAGCTTTGAGTCAGATGTCAAGTTGCTAAAACTTCCTCACCCCTGTAATAAAGGACACAAGGTCATTTGAACTCAGGATTTTGTATTTTGAAAGGTTATGGGGAGGGGATCTGGGCCCCTAAAAGGGAAAGATCATGTCTTTGGGACCTAAAGACTAAAGACCCTGAATCCAGATCTCTGGTATTCACCTGAGGCATTGCCCATCCCAGTCAATAATCCTTATAACTGCCCTATTATTGTGGACCTCATCTTCTGAACACGGCCCACCCCTGGCAACTTGTTACTCCTTAATCCCATCCAGATCTTCCCACAGTCTCTCTGTGTAAAAGTGTTCATCTTGACCCCATCAAATGGGCAGATTCTTAAAATCTCACCCAGTTCTATCGGTGACACAATAAACCTTGTATCTTACTGAAAGAAGGCTTGAGTGTTAAAATTCTTTTAAGGAAGAGCCATGCCCTTTGCCCTTGAATTTTGGGGTTCCCAAGATCCCTAGACCACATCAAAGGCAGATTTCTATTTACTATAGTACAATTAGAAACAGAAAAGAGAAAGAAGATATTAAGTGAATTTCTTTATGACTTGATTTTTTTAAATTGTTGATTAAATAAATAATAAAAAGAAAATTCCATGGACACCATATTCTATTTCAATTTTGATCTACTGCTCATACTTTCTTAGACAAAGAATAATTTTCTTAATTTACTTTGACTGACATATAAAAATTAATATAAAGAACTACACACGATAATGTGAAATCTATTGAACAATGTGATTAACGTATACCTAGACTTTGTTAAGGTTGTTTATCTTCATTTTTGCAAAATTTTTGCTCCAGTTTTTCCAGCAGAAATAATTTGATTGGATTGTCAAGTTTTAGTTGCATTTTCTATGGCAAGACTGTTCTCCTTGGAGGAAGTGGAAGGGGAAGAAAAGGAGGAGGGGAAAAGGGATGAAGACAAAGAGAGGAGTGGGAGAGGGATAAGTGAGAAATAGACTAACAGAAATAGAGATAGAGAAGGGAAGTGGAAATGAGAGAAAAGAAACAGAGACCTGCTTCCAACTAATCGAATTTCTAATAACTTTTTTCATAGTAGTATTTAGAGTAGAAGGGAAATTAAGAGCTTATGTTGTGCAACTATTTCATTTTACAGTTGGACAAACTAAGGCCAATAGAGTTTAAGAGACTTGCCCAATATTTCATAGGTAGCAAGTGGCAAAATCACCATTTCAATTAAGGGCCATCTGATTCCAAATCCAATGTCTTCTCATGCTATTTTTTCATACCCTCTGGGCTCACTCACCTAACTCTCACTTCCAAAATATTTTAAGGCTTCAGAAGGCAATTTAGTCTCCTCTAATAGATCTATGGGTTACTCTGAGGTATAGGGAGTGGTTTTCTGAAACAGTTGCTCATGAGCCCAAACTGACATATTCCTTTTGATTGCCAGCCAGTAAAAATTGATAATAATAATTAAAGACTCTCATAAAGATGTACTTATTGAGATAATAGAACATTAAAAATTATTTGGTACAAAGATATCTAGCATAGAGTCTGACACATTGTCTCCCACAAATTCAGAGTCCAGAGGGAAATGATTCAATCTTAAAGACACTAAGGGTGGCCAAGGGTAACTTACAAATCCTAGATATAGGAAGTCCTTTTTCTCATTTGCTGAGTTTTCATATTATTTCCTTTTGGGTGGGTATACTTCTCTTCCCTTCTGGGCTTCAATGTCAGGGACAATTGTAGGACACTGAAGATACAAGTCATTGACCCAAAGAGCTCCTGTTTCCTAGAATTGACTTTCTTCAGTGTCTTAGTTTCCATAGGAATGCATTACTTATTGCTGGTCCATTATCTTTGAGGATTCCGTCAATGGGGAAGGATAGGGGAGTGAGAAACTTCCACTGGACTCATTTCCTATTACTCATACATTGCATCCCTCTGACTAAAATTTCAGTCTTGAAGCAGTTGCTGGAATGGTCCTGTTGCAATCTCAACTTCCATCGTCATAGGCCCAAAGATAAGTCAAATTCTTTCAACCATTTCTAGTACATTACATAATCCCATTTCATCTGATGCATTAAAACACTTCATAGCTCCCCAATTTAATTAAGTTGTTTATACCTGGTTCATGGCTTTGGCTAATTTATTCTGTAATCCAGGAGGTTTTTTCACTTGATAAAGATGTCAAGACACAGAATATCTCATCCATGATATTAATTGGGATTGAGTGCATTTGAAACATACTTTCGATACTACCATTTAAGCATCTTTCAGATTTCTGATTAGCTCTAGGTGCTAAATCGGTTATTGAAGAAAAATTCCATAGAACCTCTTGTAGCAAAGTACTATCTAGGGGAGGGTAGAGATCCATAATCTTCGCATTCTAGTAAGGCTTCAGTTAAATCTCTTGGGTGTTTCATGGAGTTGAGTAGATATGTTTTGCTGATTGTGTTCTATAGTTCCAAGTGTATAATCCCTTCCCCTGATGTATCTATTTTATATAAGTCATATCTGTAATATCTAGCTAATTATATCATACCTACATAGGTTGAAAATATCTTTTCTGGAAACTCTTAAAATTGGATGGAATAGAAGGATAGTAAAGACAAAAATGTGGGTTGCATAGTAGAATGTATGAAGGACCATTCCATGACACATAATTGCTAAGGGATTATGGGCAAGTTACTTCAACTCAATGCCTCCCCAAAATGCTCTAACCTTATATCTTGCTGAAGTTTTGGAAGATGCATCAGTGGAAAGAACCCTCATGCCTGTTCTATTTGGAGCAAGGAAGGTTCCCCCTCAGGTCATTTAATTTCACTTTCTCATTTTTATAGTGGAGGCAACTGAAGCTTAGAACAGGGAAGTGCTTTGCCCAATGTAAAACAGTAGCTCTAGAATTTGGAGCCACGTCTTCTAACTCCAAATCCAGGATGCATTTCATTGCATCATATTACCTTTCAAAGTCCAAACCCCTCATTTTAAAGTCCCAAAGAGTGTAATGAGTTGCCCCAATTTATGTACCCTAGGTAGATGTTGAGAGACTTGGAATCAAACCTGGTCTTCTGACAATAGCTTCGGTTCTCTTTCTACTACATCTGAATTTGATTTCTCTCAAACCAAGTTCTCAAAATTTTAAAATAGAGACATAGTACTTTTGCCTTCAGTAACCACCAAATAGCCCTGTAATGAAAGATAAAATATGATAATTGTGCAAAGCACTTTGAAGACCTATAGATAACATATACATGTGAGCTGTTATTGTTCTGATGTTAGAGTCATAGCTAATTCATTGATTTGACCTGGATTTTGTTTTTTGTCACACAGGCTCTGAATGTTTTCCCCAGACAGTCATAAAACATAATACAAGTATCTATGGAGCTGAAAGCAAAAGGATGGTGTGTCCCTGTTCACTTATCCATAACTTTAGGGCAATATAATTTGGATAAGTGATTTGGGGGTAATAACCATGCCAAAAGGTCAAGTAGGAAATTGTCCTTAATGGCCATTTTTTGATATTGTCCAAACCTTTCCTCTTACCCTCTTCATCTTTCAGCTCAATAAGCAGGTAAGATTTATTATTGAGTTTTAAAATGAGTTTCTAAAAAGACAAGTGCTGGGGAATTACAGGAGGTGTGGAATCTCATCCAAGTGTTCAGCTGTAATGGGGAGCATTAAATGATTTGAAAGCATCAAAGGTACGCTTTTAGAAGTCAGGAGCTTGACCTGAATAAAGGGGAAAAAAAGAAGAATCTTGAAGCAGCATGTGAATAAAATGTAATATTGATCTTTCAATGAATTCTTGTCTTGCTGATTTTTTTTTGAGTTAGAAAATGCAAGAACACTGCCAAATAGCCCCCAGATTGCCAAATGAATTAATGTTTCCCCCACAAACTGCTAATGTTGTGCTGAAGGGTCAAAGTTAATATTCACTCTTTCCTTTCCACTCCCATTAATTTCTCTACTGTCACTTCTCCCCATTGTTTCTCCCTTTTATTCTACCTTCTCTAACACTTACTTCATGCTCTCTTTTTTCCCCTATCACCTCATGGATTCCATATTTCACGACCAGCATATTACAGGCTTGAAGAGTAAAGGTATTAAGTAAAGACTGAATAGGGCACATATAGACCATAGGCTATATTGCAAAATAAAGAGTCCCATGGCACTGTTAACCAGAGTTTTTGTCCCAGCGTTATTAGCTCATATGACTTAGCATCACAACATAAGTGACTATCTGCCTTGGAGAGTAGAATTGGGTACCATTAAAAAGATGTGCATTTCTTTTTAATAGTAATGCCAAATTATGCTCTATTTTGGTACAGCAACAAAGCTAACTGTTCTCTTCCAAGAGGTTGCCGCCTACCTTACACTCTATCAATAGATGACCTGAACCATTAGTCCCTTTCCAATACTTTTTTTTTTCTTAAAAAGTAGAATTAAATAATAGTCCTAGGAATGAGATGAGGAACTGGGTAGCCCTTTCCTTGGTAGAATAGGGAAAGACATATTGATCAGGATGTTGCAAATATTATCAGACCATTGTTTTTAAGTGTTTCTTTTTTGAAAGATAGGGTTCAATGCCAGAGAAGATTTGGGGAGCTGAGTTATATTAAGTTTGGTTATATCTAACCTGAAACTGGTTATATCCAGAAAAGTCTATGTTTTTTTAATGACATCAATAAAGCCAATTTTAAAAATCATCGTATGTTTTGGGTTTTCAGTTAAATCCTCAAAGTCAAATTGGTGAGCACTAAATATCTAAAGTTGAGTACACCATGAAGGTTGGAAAGTTCTCTCTCCATAGTGTTCTTAGGTTACCAAGACAACATGATATTATATGCATGAATGCCCTCTGTGAGGCAAAAATTTCGGGCAAGAGGTTTCTTCAGTTCAATCTTACTGAGATAATCAGCACATAAAATGTTTTACTTTCTGCCTTTTAAATCTCCCTTTCACAAAGGACTTCATAGAAACTTGTGTAATTATCTAGAAAGCAAAAAATAATAATAATAAAACCTAGGAAAAAACCCTTTCATTGCAGATTTGGTTAAAAAAAAACATTTAAACCGTTTAAAAGTATAACAAAGAGGGAAAAAAAGTTTAGCTGTGACTGTAATTTTAAATATTTAGATTGTCTCCTGCCAAAGAGACATAAAATTATAACTCTAGGGGCTACCACAGTGTGGTTGGGTCCCTTAAAGTCCTTTTCAAAGCTGTGCTAAAGTAATTCTTACAGCACTGAGGTTTATTGCTTCTACCTGGATTGTTCCCTCTATAATTATAAACATTTCCCTCTCATTTCCTTATTCTTTTGTGAGTTATTCTTTGTTTAAGCTGTTTTTGTTGTTAATTCAACTTGTCAATTAGAATCACTTTCAGACAAAATAAAATCAAAAAGAGTCTGCAGATAAAAGAGGAAAAAAAAGGAATTTAAGTAATTCAATTATTTCATAATCACAGTAAGAAGGCAGAGCCAAGATGGCAGAGAGAAGCGAGGAAGTTGCCTGAGCACTCCCAAGTTTCTTTGGAAACAAAATTAAATAAAGTCTCTAAAATAATTCTGGAGTGATAGAACCTAGTAAAAGATGGAGTGAAACAATTTTTCAGCCCAAGATAACTTAGAAGGATTTCAGCAAAGGTCTGTCTTACTTGGGTAAATGGGGAACACAGCCCAGAGCAGATGATGTCTGGGCAAGCCAGTGGCAGGCTCTTAACCTCAGTGCAAATGAGAAACTGAAGCCCCATAGTCCCAGCTCAGCAGGCCAGTGGCACAACAGGGCAGCTGTGAGGCCTCTAGCCACAGTACAGTAGTCAAACTACCAGCCCAGCAACCTCCACAAAATAGGCAAGGCTAGGCCAGACAACCCCAGTATAGTGGGCAAGCCACTAGCCCCAGAGGCTCCAGTGAAAAAAAACCAGTCACCAGGTTCCTGGTTCCTAGTGAAAGAAGCTTGGGATATCCCTTTCACCTCCCACCCCCATACCCCAGGAGCCTCAAATTTAAAAATGATCAAAAACCCAAAGAAAAGAGCCCTGACCAGAAAAACCTACTAGGGTGACAGGGAAGATCAAAACAGAAACTCAGAAGAGGACAATACCAAAATGCCAACATGAAAAGCCTCAAAGGGGAATATGAATTGGTCTTGAGCCCAGAAAATCCTCTTGGAGGAGCTCAAAAAAGATTTGAAAAATTAAGGAAGAGAGAAGGAAGAAAAATTGGGAAAAAAAATGAGAGTTATGCAAGAGAATTATGAAAGAAATCATCAACAGCTGAAACTAAATGGGGATAGAAAGGAATATATATATTTTTTCCTTAGAGGTATATGGTACCTACAATAAAATTGACTGTAGGCCATAAAACCATCATATTCAAATACAGAAAGGTAGAAATATTAAATGCGTCCTTTTCAGATCATGATGAAATAAAAATTACATGTGATAAAGGGCTATTAAAAGATAGATTAAAAATTTTTTATTTTAAAAAATAAACAAGAAAATAGATACATCTTTGGTTAATTTGATTAAAAAAATGAAAGAAGAAAACCAAATCACCAGTATCAAAAATGCAAAGGTTGAATTCACCACCAATGAACAGAAAATTAAAGCAATAATTAGGAGCTATTTTGCCCAACTGTTTGCCAATATATCAGGCAATCTAAGTGAAATGGGTGAGTATTTATAAGAATATAAGTAGCTCAGATTAACAGAAAAGGAAATAAAATACTTAAATAGCCTCATGTTAGAGAAAGTAATTGAACAAGCAATCAATGAAATCCCTAAGAAAAAAATCTCCAGGATCAGATGGATTTACAAGTGAATTCTGCTAAATATTTAAAGAACAATTTATTCTAATATTCTATAAACTATTTGGAAAGAAAATAGAGCTTTATGGTTATGGATGCAATTGTCAAAAGGATGCAACTGTGGAAGAAAGAAATGAAGTTGTTTGTTTCAGCATTTAGCATTTTATTATTATTAAAACCATAAGAGATAGTGTTATTATCTCTGTGAGAAACGTGGTTTTGGGGATCACTGGACTTCCTAGGCAGGGCCAAAGTCCTGAGGAAGAACACTGTGATAATCCCTAGGGAAGGCTGTACAGACCACAGTACTCCCAGAGGAAGACCAAGTGGTAGCCATCCCTTAATCTGTGGGGATCACAGGGCCTCCTAGGGGTCAGACCCTAAGGAAGACCCAGGCGATGGCCCCTTAGGATGGCAGTAAGATCACAAGGCTCCCAAGACAGGGCCGGAAGTCCCACGTGATGTCCCCTTAAGAAGGCCGTGCAGACCACAGGGTTCCCCAAGGGAATCCAGAGTGATAGCCCTCTTAACCCTGCAGTGGGGATCACAGGACACCCCAAGACAAGATCCAGGAGTAAGCCCGGCGAGCTTCCGCTGCCTGTTGCTTCCCTTCACTTGACCTTAGGAAAATCCATGTGATTTGCCCATTCACACCCAAAGAACTCAGGACCAGAGTGGGCAGAGGAAGGCATTTTATTACGCTCCCCGAGAGAGCAGGTTTAGTGCTCACGGGACCACTCACACTGATATAGCTGCAGGAGCAGGGGTAACCATTCCCTCCACTCCTGCTAGAGTCATGGTTAGATTACAGTCTTTGTTTTTTACATAGTTTTCCTAGATTATACAGTTTATATAAATAGGATAATAAGGATACAGAAGCAAAAGTGAAGTTAATTAGATTTTCCTTCTTAGTTTAGCATTAAACTATATTCTTTTACTTCCCCTACTTTCCCTCTTTAACCTATGTAAATTACGCAAATCAGTAGGCCTGGATTCTTGACCAAAGACCAGACCCTAGGTAAGCTTGAACTGGTTCAAGTGGGTTTGGCTTCTCTAATTCCCCAGACTGCCTTCTCAAAAAGCATGCACATGCTTACAAGCCTCTGACCTCTCACCTGACCAACCTTGAGGCCTGCTCTCTGCTAAAGCTGGGGTGGGGGAGGGCGGGGAAGCACATCTTTAGTTCTGTGGAAACAAAACTCCTCCTCCCATTTCTTACATCCCCACTTTACAGATGAGGAAACTGAAGCAAATAGAGGTTAAGTGACTTGCCAAGATTCATACAGACAGTGAGAATCTTGAGGTCAGATTTCACCTCGAGTTCTCTTGACTTTAATCTTTCTTTAAGTATTTTTGAGACTCTTGGAACTATGACAGAGAGCTAGAGGAGGGCAGGTGAGCCAGAGTTAGTGTCCTGCACTCTTACACTTGAACTCCTTCCATTCACCATTGACCATATCATTAGAAAGACTGGACTAGTAACAAATAATATACCCAGCTGGGAAATCATAGGGATAATCTAGGCATATTGAGGAAAGACATTTGGTATCACTATCAGATAAAATCAAATCAAAAGGAATTTACAGACAAAAGAGGAGAATATGAATTTTAAGGGATCAAATTATTTCATTATCCTCATAGCAAGTATTTTTATTGTGTTTTGACATTTTGGAAAGTGTTTTTTAGGGAATGTTACTTTCTCACAGCAGAGAAAATTCCATCTTTAGGTCTATATGAGTACTTGGTCATGTTCCTTATAGCCCATCAGAGAGCTAAAAACACCTCAGAAGAACCTGATAAATATACCATGATGAGAGAAAAGGACTTCTATACTCCCAGAACCTGTAACTTATCCCTTTGCTACATGTGCAGAGTTTGAGGGTAGAGTTTTCCGATATTTTTTATGTACTTGTGGATGTTTCCCAGTCTTGTGGGGTTATAGTGTTTTTGTGTTAACATTTCTTACTATACTGTTTCAATAAACATCTTTTTAAAAAGTGAATTGTTTTTCAGTGGAGGGATGGGGCTGTAATGATAATCAGGGCAGGATTTTTGGCTGTTTTTCTCTTTTGAGATGCTAAGGCTGTCTACTGTCTGGCCTTTGTTTGAATGGGGCAGGTAAAGTGGGATCTTTTGTCTTGGAATTCTTCCCAGCACCTGGGGTGGTAGAGAGTCATTGATTTATATATGATGTGGTACTGGTGGTTGAGGAGCTTTCCCACACCCTGTTTTCTCACACCCTAGATGTTAAGTTGGCCCCAGCCCTCAGGGCCCTGAGCAGAGTATATGGGTTGGAAGGTTGGCATTTCACTTTTGGGGTCACACTCATTGAAAGAGTGTGGGTAACAAGACTCTGGATAAGCCAATGAAACAGCCTTCCAACTTTGATAACCGAGATGTTGGTGCTTCTCTAGTAACTATGCATTGCTATGGATAGACTGGTTTGTATTATTTGCTCTGTATATAACACATGCTTGTAGTTTGTGTTTGCATTTACCCTGAAGTTCAGGGGGTTGATATCTTCCCCCTGAACTAAGTGAATGATAATATGAATATTTAATTAAACCGAGATTAACCCCCTAAAGCTGCTTTCTTTGAAAAGCAGATCAAAGATCCTGTGCTAGCAGCCTTCTGTGTGCTTGTTATTGGTCTTTCACCTCCAAAACAGCTGCTAGCAACATTGTTGTTACAGGGGCAAAGCAAGTGGGGACTCAGGCATGGTAGTACTAAAAAAAAAAAACAAACAAAAAAAACCATCACTGTAAGAAACCGGGCTGGGGTAGTTTTTGTTTCCACAGAGAGTATCCCTCTTCCTCCCCCTCCCCCACAGCTTTAGCAGAATGTAAGTCAGGTGACTCGTTAGAACTAGTTCTAATCAAAGCTCTGGAGTGAAAGGTTAGAGGTTTGTATGAATTCTTAAAGGAGCCATTTGAGAAGGGCATAATATAGGCAGGCAGAGGGTTGTATCTGGCCAATGAAAAGCCTGGAGAAAGATTCAAAGGGGGGATCAATAAAAAGACTGATGTCCGTCTGAGTCCTTTGTACTCTCCTGTACTCTGTTCAGGGGACTTGCCCATGTATTCAGACCGAATAAATGTGAAATATAATTAAAACACCTCCAACCTCTGCCGCTTGGGTGGTGTCCTTTCTTGTGAGAAAGCAAAAAAATTCCTTTTTGTCTTTTCTCAAGAATGGTCTCTGTCTATTTTTAATGTGAGTAGAGGTCTCAGACCCACACATCACCACGACCTAAGAGTTACTCTAAGAATCTTGATGGTAGAAGTAGTATCATCTTCTCTGTGTCTTGGGCCTTTCAGTGATAGTGGGAGTTGAGAGAGTGAGCACAGATGAACTGATATCTGGATAAGAAATTTGAAACTCAGAAAGATTAAGTTACTTTAACCAACAACCAGTAAGTATCAGAGGTCAGAATAAAAAGAACTAAGCAATAAAGTTACAAAGAAAGGTGATAAATAACTCAGTCCCTGTTCTCATGTTGCTCAAATTCAAACGGGATAGAAAACATGAAAATACCTTTGTACATGCAAGACATATACAAGGTAAGTTACTGATGATCTCAGAGGTAAGGCAGTAGGTTTGAAAATAAAGGTAAATAAGGCAAAGTCTTTTGTGCTTACCCAGTATAGTTCTCAATGCTATGACAACAATGATTGGCCTGAATCAGACTGGAAATCTAAAAAGGGCAAAATAAGATGAAATATAAGCAACTTAAAATGTCTTAATTTCTATATGTCTTTTGCAAGAAAATTCAATGATACAATTTTCACGGTAAGGTATTTTAACCATTTTATGATTTCTTTCTCAGTTTTCTTATTATTATCTTTCTCTTTACAATTCTAACAAACAACTTCATTTCTTTCTTCCACAGTTGCATCCTTTTGATAATTGCATTTTCTGACATTCTTACCCATTGCTTCTGAAGCTAAGTCTTCTTTGTTTTTATTAAAGACTAATGCATTCCTGAACCTCTAACCAGAGTTAATAACTTAGAATTCATTTTAGAATATATAGAAAAATATTTTTTGTTTTTTTTTACATTTTATTTTTAATTGATGGAGTAAAACGAGCATTTCCATAACATAGGATAATAAAAAGATAATTGCATAATTGCACATAGAACTGCAAATCAATTATGTATAACTTGATATTCCTTTTAAACATATAATAAATAGGTGACAAACTCCTTTCTTGATTCCAGCCTTGCCACTCTGATTCACATATCATGCATTTATTTCCAACTTCTACATTTTCATTGAACTAAGAAGAATGGATGCAGGGAAGGCAAAACTGAAGCTGCTTCAGGGTAGGGGTGGCCATCACAGCAGTGTTTATGTCTGAGCTCTGCAGTTGGTGTTAACTCCTATTGCTGCTTCAACTTTTTATATATGAAGGATTATATGATTTCTAAGTTACTTATCTCAGTTATCACTTTTCTTTCTGCACATATTGGAAACAAAGATCAGCAGGTGAGCATCTGCTGACACCTTCCTACTAACATTTGCTTCTTTGTTAGAATGTACTGGGGGAAATGAGAGACCAGGTGCTCATATTGAGAACTCCCCTCACTCCTTGACCTTATACAGATGGATTCTTATGTTTGCTGACCTTTTGATTCCAGGACAAGTCTAATCTTTGTAGATAAAAATCCCCCAGCAAGGAGCTCTCTCTTTTTGTCTTTCTAAGAAAAACTTCAGAATTTTTTTTTAGAATGAAATTTTGTTTAAAATGTTTTGTTTGTATTTTAAAACACATTCCCCCAAACTCTTGGAGATTATATAATATAATAAAATAAATGAATATACTCTATTTCATGTTTCTATTTAGCACTCAATTGCTTAATATGCCCTGGATTTTATAGATCTTGTTATAACTCAGTTCTACTCCTAGAATATTGCTATGGAACTCCTATGAGTTCCTATACTGGGATTTGATGAGGGAAGGTAGAAATAGACAGCTGAGGAAAAAAATGGATTCTCTATTTCACTGCCTGCAAATTAACATTTAATTTGCTTATTTTGTGGAATACATTTGTTGTCAAATTCATTGATGACACCTGTAATTATGGAGTGCTTATTAAGGAATTAAAGGAAATGTCAATTAATTTTATCAGAATTATATGCAGTGCTCTTAATTCTCTAGAAATGTACTTGGTCACACTTCTCACTCATGGCCTGGATTTAACTCACACCATGGTTTGTACAGGAAGACCTAGTTCTTAAAGTGTATTCCTTGAAATTGTGTTGGAAAGTAAAATGATTATAATAATAATTCTGCCATTACATTCAAGTTAGGCTTTTCAATGTTCTATATGCTTTCATAGATATATAGTTTGATTCTGGGAATTTTTAGGTCCCCAGATTTTCCAAAATTCTATATTGCTGTTTGCAGCACATTATTGGATAAAGTTTACCTTTGTGTCCTACATGTCTACTTGCTAGCCAACGTAAACCAAGAAAACCAACCAAATTTACAAATACCCTCAACAATGAAGACACAAAAGAAGACCAAAGGCAGCCACCATAAACCAGTCTTCTTGTTTGCCTTTCATTCTTGAAGAGCACAATTGCCATCAAAAGGGTGATGTCTTGACTTGCAAGTGAATTGGATTTAAGTGAGACAGACCTGACCAAAGTCATCAGCTTCACTCTCTCCTTCAGGGTCATTTGAGTCAGGCAAGACATAGATCAGGAAGACGGGACATGACCCCAGATGCAGTGAGAGACCTTGGCCTTTTTAAGCTCTCCCAGGTCTCAGTCTGTCTGAAGTAATACCTATTTAGTGATTTGAAACTAGGTAAGAAATGAGGCATAGATGACTTAGTTTGCCGAATGGGGAAAAAAATTCAAACTATGAGAGGAAGCTTATAAACCAATGTAAGAGATCATTTACTATTGCATTTCTTTTGTCCATTCTAATATACAGAGGTATTTAAAGAGTGATATACAAATTTGCCTATCCCAATGTTCTTAAAGAAAATGGAGACAAGATCACTCCGCTTCTATAATCCAGAATCCTACCTGACCATCCCCTGAGCTAGGTGGCTGATAGTGCCCGTGTAGCCCTTCAACTGTTTCCTATAAAGGAGTAAACCCAGTCAATTTAGAGACAAGGTAGGCCAGATCAGATCTTAGATTATCTCCAGTCATTACAAACATAAGCTATTTCTATATATTTAGACATCCCTACATAGTATGTTGCCAAGAAAACTCCACAGACAGTGGCCTCATGTGCTGTGGTCCACAGGGTCATAGAGTCAGACATGACTGAACGACTTAACAACAACAACATAATGTAAGTAAACATGTACACATATTTGTTACGTGTACAAATTATGTGTGTATACATACATATGTGGGTGTGTGTGTATCTGTATCTATATATAGCTAAATCTACCTCTCTATCTATTACAAAAACTGATATATAGAGATTTTAAACCCTGACAATTGGGAATAGTGGAAACCCCACAAGGAGGGAGTTATTATAGTCAAGCTGAAAAGCTAAGTCCTGAAGGAGCTAGAGATTCCAATAGACAGAAGGAAACATGGAGATTAGCCTATGCAAGTAGATCAACTCGGCCAGAATGTAGTGTGTGTGAGGGTTGAATAACACAAAATTAGACTAATAAATTTGGCGTTAGATTTTGATGGACTTTGAATACCAAAAAAAGAAGCTTGTATTTTTATTAAAAGAGTAATGGGAAACAATTATATCTTCTTGGGTAGAGGAGTGCCATGATCAGACATGAATTTTAATAATACCAATTTTTCATCTATATTAAGGATGCATTGGAAAAGGGAATGAAGACAGGGATATTAATCAGGAGACTACTTACATCTCCATCTCTTGAATTACCTGTTCACATCAGTTATCAATCACACTCTGTTCATCCACTCAACACTTTCTAACTACTGAACAACTCATGCAATAACAGTATTCTTATTTCCTGGTATCCCTATGTAAATCCCCATGAAATCCACTTTCCTACTCATCAGCAAAGGGTACAAATTGTGGAGGGAACGTTGCTTCTACACTTTAATGGCAGTGTCTATACATCTTTATATTTCCCATTCTCTGCTATTATCATTCCCATTTGACGGATAAGAACACTGAGGATCAGATAACTATAGCAACTTTCTGGACATCATTTGATTTAAGGTCCTTGGGTCCCTAACTCCTGCTTCTAAGTTCTTTTTTATAACAACTCTTGACATATGATTTATTTCTATATACTGGATAGCTGTGTAGCCTGCAATTATCCATTTTTGGCACTAGATGGTGATCCTGCATTAGCAATACAAATGACTATTGAATTAATTGGAACTCATTGTTGTGGGGTGGAGTACTGAGAGAAGGTCCCTGAAAATGGATAGGCTGGCACAGCAAAGTGATGAATGGATGAAGCAGAGTGACAAGGAGCAAATGATGTACTTTTAAGGCAACATCAAAGGAATGGATCAGTGAAATTTGAGGCCATATAAAGAAATAATATGCATTGTTCATATGGAAAGAGAGAACATTTTATACACTGAAGGAAGCAGGATGGTATGATAGAAAAATCCTTTGGTTTTACTTCAGGGTAATTTCCATCTTGCTATTGTGGGTACAAATCCCTAGCTCTTCCATTAATTATTTATATCCCTTTGGAATAGTTATTTGCCTCTTTAGAGCTCAGTTATAAGAGTAAAGGGAAGAGGAACATTCCTTTAGGAAGCAACTATTATGTGTGAGGCACTTTGCTAAGCGCTTTAAATTATCTCATTTTATCCTCACAACAACACTATTTTAAGCCTTATTTTACAATTGAGGAAACAATGATTTGCCCTGGTTAAATTTTCCCACTTAGTGTCTGAGGCCTCATTTGAACTCATTTTCCTGACTTCAGACCCAGAGGTCTATCCATGGAATCCCCACTTAATCTTGCTTTAAAACCTTATGATTTTAATTTCTGTTATAATAGTCAGTTGACTTGATTTCTGAACTATTAACTGTAAAAACATGCTAATTATGTATAACATACACACATATATGTATCTATGTGTGCATACACATATACACATATGTATGGTGTATATATCAATAGATATATGTGTGTATGCATACATACATACATACATATATACATACATACATACATACATATGTATACACATATACACATACATACACACCACACTAACTAGCTGTGTGATCCTGGGCAAGTGATTTAACCTATTTTAGCTGTAGTTTCCTCATCTATAAAATGGCAACACCCTTAACACTTACCTTACTAAGTCGTTGTGAGAAACTAATAAGAATAACATTTTCAAAGTGCTTTTTAAAATGTAAAGTTCTGTATAAATGTTCCCCATTATTAGTGAAATAACTGTGTCCAAAAATCTACCTTTCTCCTAATTTCCTTATATCTACTGAAGGTACCACCATCCTTTAAGTCATCCAGGTTTGAAATGTCAAAGTCATCCTTGAATCTTTACTCTCCTTCACCCCCCTTGCCAAATAAGCAGCTTTCGAACCTCTTCAATTTTACCTATCACCATCTTTTTCTCCTCCATCTCCTTCTCTTAACTTACATGACTACAGGCCTGCATCAGCACTCACCTTATGTATTTCAATTGCCTCTTCACTGTTTTCTCTGCCTCAAATCTTTGCCTTATTCAATCCATCTCCTAAACAGCTGCCAAAGTACTATTTAAAAGCACAGGTACGACCATTTCACTCCCCTGCATCAAGAGATGTAATTATTCCCTATTGACCTATACTATGAAATGCAAACTCCTCATTTTAGCCTTGAGTCTTTCCCAATCTGGCTTCAACCTGTCTGTCTAAGGCATATTACGCATCATTCCCCTTAATAAACTGTACTTTCCAACTAACTCAACCCTCTTGTTATGTTTTGAACATAACCATCCATTTCCCATCCCTGTTACATTATGCCTGGAATGTATTACCTCCTTACTTTTCCCACACAGAATCTTTGGTTTTCTTCAAGACTGAGCTTAGGACCCACCTTGTATAGAAGTTTTTCTTGATCTTCCCAGTTGTAAATTCCTCCTTTCCCCCAATTGCAGAGTGTTCCTAAAGTCTGGACACATAGGCAAAAATGCATATTTTTCAAGAAATGAAATGAATGAAATTTTTAACAACATTTTATTTAATTGGAATATTAACAAAAAACATCTTCAGTATGATTTCCACCATTTGTGATGCAAAGGTTGATGTACTTTGCAAGATTCACATGAACTCGATGCAGTAATTGCACATTGCTGTCAATTTTAGCACATTCACTTTTGTGCATTCAATCAAGTCTGTTGCATCTGTGATTTTCACTGAGTACACTTTCTCCTTTAGCATACCGCAGAAAAAGAAGTCAAGGGGGCTGAAGTCTGTTAATATTCCAAATATTTCAAAATATGTATTTTTGCCTATGTGCTCAGACTTTAGGGACACCCTGTACTTTGTACTTATTTTGTATACATTTATAAGTGTGCATGTTGTTCTCCTAGATAGACTATAAGCACCTCTGTTTTTGAACCCCTAATGATCGACACTTAGTAAATGTTCATAGACTGAAACATTCACTGAAAGCTTTTCGTATAAATTGCTTCATTTGGACCTCACAATAACCCTGGGAGGTAGGTATCAGGGGTCTTATTATCTACATTTACGGAAAAGAAAACTAAGGCTCAGAGAGGTTAAGGACCCACTCATGATTACTCAGCAAGTGTCAAGTAAGGAACTCAATCTATGTCTTCCTGAAAAAAAGTTCAGTCCTCTATCTGTTACACCAGTCTTCTTTTCAGCATAGGTGCATCTTACTTGAAGAAACACACATCCAAAACTAAGAACTTACAAATCAGGAAAGCTGGATATGATTATCTGCTTTCCAAATGGATTCACTGTCAGTTCCCATTAAATATTCAGCTCTCCTGGTGCATTTAAAATGATTAAACTTTAAAAAATTCAATTTGCACAAAACTTTTCAAGAACACATCTGTGAAAAAACAACAGAATATATCTTTCAAACCTGCTGTGATCAAACATGCTTTTAAATACCCAGAGAAAAAGAAGCAGTTTGAAACATAGCTGAAAGTCAGGTTCTCAAACTATTGGAACCTACTAGGGTGGTTGATATGAAATCTTAGATGTTTTTATGCAAATGAATCAACCGACTTCATTTTCAAGGACCAGGAAAAAGGAAGGATTTGAAAGTTCAAAATAGGAAAAAAAAACTGAAGAAAAATGGTTCCTAAGGGAATATTTTCTTTTTCTTATTCAAAAATATTAAGGTAAGTAATTTAGAACTGTTAGGGTCCTTACAGGTCACATAGTAAGTACAATTACCTTAATTTAAATATGAAAAAATGAGGCTCCATTGAGATTAAGCAACTCGACCAAGGTCATTATGGTAGTGATAATCATAATTGGAGTAAGAATTATGAAATGATGTACTCTGGTTCAAAACGCAGGGTTCTTTCTACTATAGCACATTGCCTCATGAGGAATATAAGACTATTGGTTAAAGATGATAATTGAATTTGTGATTTCATTGGGATAGGAACTCATAGTTTCAGAAACTTTCTTTACTAATTCAGATTTGCTCTTTCTTTGTAAGTTATAATCTTTGAGTATTAGCAGAGCACTGAGAGGTTAATTGACTTGGGTTACACAGCCGGTATTTGTGAGAGTCAGGGCTAGAATCCAAGTTATGTGGGCTTTGATGCTGGCTCTCTATCAATTGTCCCACACAGCTTCTATGAGATTACTGATGATTAAGAGATATTTAAGGTAGCAAAAATACATATGATGTTACACATTTTGCAAATTCTATTTTACTGCTGACCACTGAGTCCATCTTTTTTCTTTCTTCCTGCCCATCCATTGAGACAATAAATTACATGTTTTCTCTCCATCATCTCTTTCCTTTGGTGAATCAAGTCAGTGTTACTTTGATATCTAACATATATCCATGAATGTTTACTAGTCACTAAAAAGAAATAATGTATGTAAACGGTTTTATAAGGCATAAAGCACTTTGTAAATGTGATGTCTTTATTACTGTTACTACTGCTGTTATGACCACTATGACTACTACTGCTATGATGATGACTATTACTACTACCACTGCTACTATTACACCTACTATGACTGCTAGGACTACTAGGACCACTACTATTGTGACTTCTGTTTTAGCTATTATCATTACCATAACTGTTGTTATCTTGTTCTTATCACCAGTTTTGAAGGGATTCTGATGCAAATGGTCCTGGAACCAGTTGACTTCCTGCTTTATATTTTTATAATAAGATTTCTATGAACTGTTAAATAGGTGGATAAAATGAGTGCTTTTTTATAGTTGAGTAATAGATTAACATTCAAACTTATCCTTTGCAAACACACTGAAATTTCAGTCATCAATAGATGACAGGAATAATAAGAACCTGATTCCCACATATTTTTGATCTCCTAGATCACATTTTTTGATCATTGATATATTTTCATTCAATGTTCATTGGAGAATATAGATAACTAGTATGATGGCATCTATTGATAGCATTGCTCTCAAGTTTTAAAATTCAATATTATATCCATGAGATTGTGAGCAACTGTTCAGTCTATGATAATCATCCTTCTAGCACAGTTCATTTTTCAAGTTCTTTAGGCTTTTATTGTTGTTCTTCAGTCATTTTCAGTTGTGTCTGACTCTTCATGACCCCATTTGGGATTTTCTTGGCAAAGATGTTAGAATGGTTTGCCATTTCCTTCTACAGCTTACTTTACAGATGAGAAAACTGAGGCAAATAGTGTTACATGGTTTGCAAAGTATCACACAGCTAGTAAGAGCCTGAGGCTGGATCAGAACTTAAATCTTCCTGACTCCAGACCTGGTGCTTTATCGACTATGCCACCTAGCATCCTTCTTTGGGCTAGATGAAGTCTTGATTTCTAGTATGGTGACTTGTCATCTTTTAGTCCATGCAAGAGAGTGAACTTCTGATATATAGTGCTTACTACCAGAGTAGGTCTTTTATGTATTCACTAAGTACTAGCTATCCTCCCCCCGCCCAGCTTCTAAGGATATATCACACAGTTTCCAACATTTCCTTACATAATTTACTTTGGCCCTAAGTTCCATTTTTTCCCAGACACTGAGCTAGTTTATTGGATGAACCTGACACAAAATATTGAGATAGCATAGGTTTTGAAGTGGGGGATAATTATGATAAAAGTGATATTTAATAAATTATTCTGGTAGCATTGTATTAGATGAACTAGAAGAGATATATTGAAACCCATCTATCTGACACAAACATTCCCCAAAGTATGTGAAGGGACTTGGATGATTTATCAACAAGTCAGCTCCCACAGAACTCTTAAAAAATAATTGTCATTATTTTATTAAGATTAATTTATTTTTACTTTTCAACATTCATTTCCACAAAATTTTGAGTTACAAATTTTCTCCCCATCTCTACCATCCCCCTCACCCCAAGATAGCATGTATTCTGACTGCCCCTTTCCACATTCTGCCTCCTTTCTATCACCCTGCCCATCTCTTTCCCCCTTACCTTCTTGTACGGCCAGAACGATTTCTATACCCCATTGCCTGTATGTCTTATTTCTCAGTTGCATGTAAAAACAGCTTTTAACATTTGTTTTTAGGGGTGGAGCCAAGATGGCAGCTGGTAAGCACAGACTAGAGTGAGCTCCGTACCCGAGTCCCTCCAAAAACCTATAAAAATGGCTCTGAACCAATTCTAGAACGGCAGAACCCACAGAACAGCAGAGGGAAGCAGGGCTCCAGCCCAGGACAGCCTGGATGGTCTCTGGGTGAGCTCTATTCCACACGGAGCTGGGAGCTGGGAACGGAGTGGAGCAGAGCCCAGCCTGAGCAGCGTGGACGATCCAGACCAGAAGCCGGGCGGAGGGGGCCCTAGCGCCCTGAATATGTGAGCTGCGGCAGTTACCAGACCCCTCGACCCACAAACACCAAAGACTGCTGAGAAGGTTAGTGGGAAAAGCTGCGGGAGTGGAAGGAGTTCCGGTTCGGCTTCCAGCCCCAGGGGCAGCGGAGGTGGGGCAGCTACAGCTGCTGTTACTTCCCGCTCCAGGCCCACCTGGTGGGAGGAATTAAGTGGCAGATCAGAGCAGGAGTGCAACAGCCTGCTGAAGATCTAAGCCCAGTCTGGACTGGGGGTCCTTGGGGAAGGAGGAGTGCGGCTCTGACAGAGCTGGCACCTCCCCCCCAAACGTAGAACATAGAACTTGTAAGTCTACAAGCAGTCATACCCCACTGAAAAACTCAAGGGTCAAGTTAGTTGGTTGGGAATATGGCCAGGCAGGAAAAACGCGCCCAGATTCAGTCTCAGACTTTGGATTCTTTCTTTGGTGACAAAGAAGACCAAAACATACAGCCTAAAGAAGACAACAAAGTCATAGAGCCTACAACCAAAGCCTCCAAGAAAAACATGAACTGGCCCCAGGCCATAGAAGAACTCAAAAAGGATTTGGAAAAGCAAGTTAGAGAAATAGAGGAAAAATTGGGAAGAGAAATGAGAAGGATGCCAGAAAACCATGAAAAACAAGTCAATGACTTGCTAAAGGAGACCCAAAAAAATACTGAAAAATACACTGAAGAAAACAACACCTTAAAAAACAGACTAACTCAAATGGCAAAAGAGCTCCAAAAAGCCAATGAGGAGAAGAATGCCTTGAAAGGCAGAATTAGCCAAATGGAAAAGGAGGTCCAAAAGACCACTGAAGAAAATACTTTAAAAATTAGATTGGAGCAAGTGGAAGCTAGTGACTTTATGAGAAATCAGGATATTATAAAACAGAACCAGAGGAATGAAAAAATGGAAGACAATGTGAAATATCTCCTTGGAAAAACCACTGACCTGGAAAATAGATCCAGGAGAGAGAATTTAAAAATTATTGGACTACCTGAAAGCCATGATCAAAAAAAGAGCCTAGATACCATCTTTCAGGAAATTATCAAGGAGAACTGCCCTGATATTCTAGAGCCACAGGGCAAAATAGTAATTGAAAGAATCCATCGATCGCCTCCTCAAGTAGATCCCAAAAAGAAATCTCCTAGGAATACTGTTGCCAAATTCCAGAGCTCCCAGGTTAAGGAGAAAATATTGCAAGCAGCCAGAAAGAAACAATTTGAGTATTGTGGAAACCCAATCAGAATAACCCAAGATCTGGCAGCTTCTACATTAAGAGATCGAAGGGCTTGGAATGCGATATTCCGGAGGTCAATGGAGCTAGGATTAAAACCTAGAATCACCTACCCAGCAAAACTGAGTATCATGTTCCAAGGCAAAATATGGACTTTCAATAAAATAGAGGACTTTCAAGCTTTCTCAGTGAAAAGACCAGAACTGAA
This sequence comes from Trichosurus vulpecula, assembly GCF_011100635.1. NCBI lineage: Eukaryota > Metazoa > Chordata > Mammalia > Diprotodontia > Phalangeridae > Trichosurus > Trichosurus vulpecula. The sequence goes on along the minus strand of NC_050581.1, from coordinate 107,026,380 downwards.
TAGAAAATTTGACTTTCAAACACAAGAATCAAGAGAAGCATGAAAAGGTAATCAAGAAACGGAAATTGCAAGGGACTTACTAAAGTTGAACTGTTTTGTTTACATTCCTACATGGAAAGATGATGAGTATGATTCATGAGACCTCAGTATTAGGGTAGTTGAAGGGAATATATATATATATGTTTATGTATATATATAAGTGAATGTGTATGTATGTATATATCTATGTGTATATGTATGTATGTGTATGTATGTGTGTATATATATATATGTGTTTATATATATATATATATATATATATGTAAAAGAGAGAGAGCAGACACAGGGTGAGTTGAAGAGGAAGGGAAGATATCTAAAAGAAATAAAATGAAATTAAGGGATGAGAGAGTAACATACTGAGAGATGGAGATAGGGAGAGATAGAATGGGGTGGATTATCTCGCATAAAGGTGGCAAGAGGAAGCAGTTCTATGGGAGGAGGGGAGAGGGCAGGTGAGGGGGGAATGAGTGAACCTTGCTCTCATCAGATTTGGCCTGAGGGGGAATACCATACATACTCAATTGGGTATCTTACCCCACAGGAAAGAAGAGGGAGGAAGATAAATAAAAAAAATAAAAGGCGGGGGGATGATGGAGGGGAGGGCAGATGGGGGTGGAGGTAATCAAAACAAACACTTTGGAAAGGGGACAGGGTCAAGGGAGAAAATTCAATAAAGCGGGATGGGTTGGGAAGGAGCAAAATGTAGTTAGCCTTTCACAACATGAGTATTGTGGAAGGGTTATACATAATAATACATGTGTGGCCTAGGTTGAATTGCTCAACTTCTTAGGGAGGGTGGGTGGGAAGGGAAGAGGGGAGAGAATTTGGAACTCAAAGTTTTAAAATCAGATGTTCAAAAACAAAAAAAGTTTTTGTATGCAACTAAAAAATAAGATACACAGGCAATGGGGCATAGAAATTTATCTTGCCCTACAAGAAAGGAAGGGAAAAGGGGGTGAGAGGGGAGGGGGGTGATAGAGGAGAGGGCTGATTGGGGAACAGGGCAACCAGAATATAAGCCATCTTGGAGTGGGGGGGAGCGTATAAATGGGGAGAAAATTTGTAATTCAAAATGTTGTGAAAATCAATGCTGAAAACCAAATATGTTAAATAAATAAATTGTATTTAAAAAAAAACATTTGTTTTTAGAAAAACATCTTCATTATGATTTCCATCATTTGTGATGTAAAGGTTGATGCACTTTGCAAGAATCACAAGAACTCAACATCATAACTCCACATTGCCGTCAATTTTAGCACATTCATTTTTTATGCATTCAATCAAGTGTTCTGCATCTGTGATTTTCATTGAGTACACCTTCTCCTTTAGCATACCCCAGAAAAAGAAGTTGCTGAACAACACAGAGTCCCACCGTGGTACATGGCACTTTCACAAAAACTGGACATGTATGAGAGCACAAAACATTACAACCAAATGCAAAAAATGCAGAAATATTGCATGCATCACTTCCAGATAATTAAAAAAAATTACATTCAATAGAGAGACAGGGAGATATTGATTAAAATGTCTGCTCTGAAAGAATGATTGGGTCGAAGAAATAGAAACGATAATTTCATTAAAAAGAGTGACAACAGGGGCAGCAAAGTTGTGCTGTAAATAGAGCACTGGCTCCTGTTTCAGAAGGACCTTAGTTCAAATCTAGACTCAGACATTTGGCATTTACTAACTATGTGAACCTGGTCAACTGATCTAACACCAATTGCTTTTGGGGGGGCAGGGATGACAACAATGAGACAATGTACCAAAAATTATAGGATGCAGCCAAAGCAGTACTTAGGGGAATATTATTTCTCTAAATGCTTACATAAATAAAATAGAGAAAGGGTATATAATTGAATTGGGCATTCAACCAAATAAAACACTAGAAAAAGGAAAAATAAAAAATCCCCAATTATACAAAAAAATTGAAAGTTATGAAAATCAAAGGTGAGATTAATAAAATTGAAAGTATAAAAACTGTTGAGCTAATAAATAAAACTAGGAGCTGGTTTTATGAAAAAAAGATAGATAAATCATTGGTTAATTTGATTTAAAAAGGAAATAAAAAAACCCAATTAACAGTATCAAAAGTAAAAAGAGTGAATTCACCACCAGTGTAGATGAAATTAAACAATTAGTAGGAGCTTCTTTGCCCAAATACATGCCAAGAAATTTAGCTTAAGTGAAATAGATATGTATATATGTACGTGTATAAATTGCCCAAATTAACAGAGGAGAAAGTAGAGTGCTTAATTAACCATATCTTAGAAAAGAAATTGAAAAAGCCATATATGAGCTCCTGATGAAAAAATCCCCAGGACAAGATGGAATCAAAAGTGACTTCTGCCAAGCTTTTAAAGAACAATTATTTCCAATAATATATAAACTATTTGAAGGGGAAAACAGCAAAGCAGGAGTTCTACACATTTTTTTCAGTAGCACAGATATTATGCTAATACCTCAATCAGGAAGATCAAAAACAAAGAAAGAAAACTATAGACCAATTTCCTTAATGAATAGCAATGCAAAAATATAAATACAGTGCTAGCAAAGAGATTACAGCAATATATCACAAGTATCATATACTGCGACTAAGTGAGATTTATACCATGCATCCAGGTCTGGTTTAATATTAGGAAAACTATTAACATAGTTGAACATATCAATGACAAAACAACAGAAATTGTATGATCATCTTATTAGCTGTAGAAAAAGCTTCTATTAAAATACAACACTCATTCCTATTAAAAACTCTAGAAAGATAAGAATAAATGTATCTTTCCTTAAAATGATAAGCAGTAACTACCTAAAATAACCAGCAAACATTATCTGTAATGGGGATAAGATAGAAAACTAACCTAATAATATCAGGAGTGAAGCAAGATTTCTGATTATCACCACTAGTATTCAATATCAAACTAAAATAGCTAGATTTATCAATAAGACAAGAAAAACCAATTGAAGGTATTACAGTAGGCAATGAGAAAACAAAAGTATCACTCTTTCCAGATGATGTGGTGGTATATTTAGAGATTCTAAGAGAATCAATTAGAAAAAAAGTAGTTGAAATAATTTGCATCTTTAACGAAGTTACAGGATATAAAATAAACCCACATAAATGATCAGCATCTCTATATACTGAAAGTATAGAAGCAAGGGTAAGTGAGAGAAATTCCATTTAAAATGATGGCAAACATGTATAACCTATATCAGATTGCTTACCATCTCAAGAAGGTGGGGGAGAAGGGAAAGGATTAGAATATGGAATTAAATCTTTAAAAAAGATTAAAAATTGTATACTTGGTGGGTAATTAGGTAAAATAAAATATTATTCAAAATAAAATAATTGGAAGCCCTGCTGACAAGGAACAGTAGACTCAGCTGTCCTGCAGAGAGCAGCAAGAGCAAAAGGATCCAGCACATGCCTGGTGATCGCAGAAGTGGTGGAGCAAAATGACCCTGGATGTGGTAATTTACAAGAGGCTAGAGGTTTGGCTTTGGTTTCAGGCTAGGAGGAGAACTGAATATCTGGGGCAAGAGGCACCACCCCCCATACTTCAGGTGTAGAGGTGACTACAAAAATTAAGCTATTACTACAAAAAACAATAGGCAAATTAAAGCAACTCTGAAGTACCACCTCACTCCTATCAAATCTGGTGATATGACAGGATAGGAAATGACAAATATTAGAGAGAATGTGAAAAATTGGGGTACTAATGCCTTGTTCGTGGGGTTCTGACTGAATCCAACCTTTTTGGAAAGCAATTTTAAACTACATCCAAGGGGCTATAAAACTGTATATAGACTTTGCCCCATAAAGACCATGATTAAGTCTATATACCAAAGAGATTGAAAAAAAGAAAAAGTCCTTTATGTACAAAAAATATATTTCTAGCAGCTCTTTTTGTGGTGGAAAAAAATTGGGAATTGAGAGAATGCTCATCAATTGTGGAATGACCAACAAGCTGGGGTAGTTTATTATTTTAGTATAGCATTTGTGCTTTAAGAAATGACAAGGTGAATAGTTTCAGATAAATCTCAACAAACTTATATGAACTGATTCAAAATGAAATGAGCAGAGACAAGAGATCATTGTACATAATAAGAGAATTATTGTGCAATGATCAACTGTGAATTACTTAGCTTTGCTTAGGAACACAAAGATAAAAGACAATTCTGAAAGACTTATGCAGACAAATGCTGTCTTCCTACATTGAAAGAAATTATGGAGTCTGAATTCAGATTGAAGTTTCCTTCCTTCCTTCCTTCCTTCCTTCCTTCCTTCCTTCCTTCCTTCCTTCCTTCCTTCCTTTCTTTCTCTTTCTTTCTTTCTTCCAAAATTTCTTCTTTTCTTTCTTGTTTATGTACTTTTTAGCGAAATGTCCAATATTTAAATGTGTTTTGCGTAACTGCTCAAGTATAATCTATACCAAAGTGCTTGCCTTTTCAAAGAAGGGGTAGGGAGGACATTTGGAGGGAATTTAGAACTCAAAAATTATGAAAAACAAATATAAAAATTGTTTTTACATGTAATGAGAAGAAATAAAATAAAAACATTCTTTTAAAAAAAAGAAGTAAGAACATTTTAAAGAGCTGAAGACATATTCAGTGCTTTTTCTTGGCTTGCTATGTATAAGGAATCTCTTTGTAAAAGAATATATATACACACACACATATATATATACTGCTTGAGGGCCTGCTTGAGGAGTTGAGTAAAGTTGAAAAGAATGAGAGTAGAGTGACAATGCAAAAGATATTAGAGTTAGTCCAATAGTTATATTGTATTCAATAAAAAAATCAAAATGGACAAATGGGATAATTATTGAATATTATTTTTGAGTATTTTTATTTAATAATTTTAGTTTACAGTATTGATTTTCACAAGAATTAAATTACAAATTTTCTCCCCATTTCTATTCTCCCCCCCTCCAAGATGGCATATATTCTGATTGCCCCATTCCCCAGTCGGCCCTCCCTTCTGTCACCCCCCTCCCCCAATCCCCTTTTCCCTTAATTTCTTGTAGGGCAAGATAGATTCCTATGCCCCATTGTCTGTATATCTTATTTCCAAGTTGCATGCAAAAACCTCTTTTTTTATGAACATCTGCTTTCAAAACTGAGTTCTAAATTCTCTCCCTTCTTCCCTCCCCACTCACCCTCCCTAAGAAGGCAAGCAATTCAACATAGACCACATGTGTATCATTATGTAAAACCCTTCCACAATATTCATGTTGTGAAAGACTAACTATATTTTGCTCCTTCCTATCCTATCCCAGTTTGTTCAATTTTCTCCCTTGACCCTGTCCCTTTTTGAAAGTGTATGCATTTGATTACCTCCTCCCACTATCTTCCCTCCCTTCTATCATCCCCCCTTTTTTATCTCCTTCCTCCTTCTTTCCTGTGGGGTAAGATACCCAATTCAGTGTGTATGTTATTCCCTCCACAGGTCAAATCCAATGAGAGCAAGATTCACTCATTCCCCCTCACCTGCCCCCTCTTCCCTTCCTACAGAACTGCTTTTTCTTGCCACTTTTATGCAAGATAATTTACACCATTCTATCTCTCCTTTTATACCTCTCTGAATATATTCCTCTCTCATCCCATAATTTGATTTTATTGTTTTAGATATCATCCCTTCATATTCAACTCACCCTGTGCCCCTCCATCTCTCTCTCTCTCTCTCTGTCTCTCTCTCTCTCTGTGTGTATATATATATACATATATATATATATATATATATATATATATATATATATATATATATATATATATATATATATATATATATATATATATATATGTATACTCCCTTCAGCTACCCTAATACTGAGGTCTCATGAATTATACACATCATCTTTCCATGTAGAAATGTAAACAAAACAGTTCAACTTCAGTAAGTCCCTTATGATTTCTCTTTCTTGTTTGTGTTTTCATGCTTCTCCTGATTCTTGTGCTTGAAAGTCAAATTTTCTATTCAGCTCTGGTCTTTTCATTGAGAAATCTTGAAAGTCTTCTATTTTATTGAAAACCCATATTTTGCCTTGGAGCATGATACTCAGTTTTGCTGGGTAGGTGATTCTTGGTTTTAATCCTAGCTCCATTGACCTTTGGAATATCATATTCCCAGCCCTTCGATCCCCTAATGTAGAAGCTGCTAGATCTTGGGTTATCCTGATTGTATTTCCACAATACTCAAATTGTTTCTTTCTGGCTGCTTGCAATATTTTCTCCCTAATCTGGGGGCTCTGGAATTTGGTAACAATGTTGCTAGGAGTTTTCTTTTTGCATCTTTTTCAGGAAGTGATTGGTGGATTCTTTCCATTTCTGTCTCTAGAATATCAGGGCAGTTCATCATAATTTCTTGAAAGATGATATCGAGGCTCTTTTTCTGATCATGGCTTTCAGGTAGTTCAATAATTTTTAAATTATGTCTACTGGATCTATTTTCCAGGTCAGTGGTTTTTTCAATGAAATATTTGACATTGTTTTCCATTGTTTTTTCATTTCTTTGGTTCTGTTTTATAATATCTTGATTTCTCATAAAGTCACTAGCTTTCACTTGCTCCAATCTAATTTTTAAGGTAGTATTTTCTTCAGTGGTCTTTTGGACCTCCTTTTCCATTTGGGTTATTCTGCCTTTCAAGGCATTCTTCTCCTCACTGCCTTTTTGGAGCTCTTTTGCCATTTGAGTTATTCTATTTTTAAGGTGTTGTTTTCTTCAGTATTTTTTGGGTCTTCTTTAGCAAGTCATTCACTTGTTTTTCCTTGTTTTCTCACTTCAGTCTCATTTGTCTTCCCAATTTTTCCTCTACTTCTTTAACTTGCTTTTCCAAATCCTTTTTGATCTTTTCCATGGCCCAAGACCAGTTCATGTTTTTCTTGGAGGCTTTTGATGTACGCTCTTTGAATTTGTTGACTTCTTGTTTTATTTTTTGGTCTTCTTTGTCACCAAAGAAAGATTCCAAAGTCTAAGTCTGAATCTGAATCCATTTTTGCTGCCTGTTTACGTTCCCGGCCAACTACTTGACCCTTGAGTTTTTCATCAGGGTATGGCTGCTTTTAGAGTATAGAGTACTTTGCCCCAAGCTTGAGGGGCTGCACTGTTGTTTTCAGAGCTACACAGCAAGTTCTGCCACACCAGTGCTCCTCCTCCCCCAAGAACCTCCAACCCAGACTGCAACTCAGATCTGAGCAGGCCCTGTAATCCCACTGGGATCCGCCACTTAATTCCTCCCACCAGGTGGGCCTGGGGCTGGAAGCAACTGCAGCTGCAGTTCTGAAGCTGCACCACTCCTGTTGCCCCCAGGGTGGTGGCTGAACCCCAAACTCCTTTTTAATATGACTGAAGATTCTACAGAATCAGATACCATATTTATGGGAGGGACCTTAGAAACTAATACAACTAGATGATTTTATTGCTTGAAATCCAGAGAAACAAATTGGGAAAATCATCATCTATGATATGTTTATTCATTTATCCCCTAAACCTGATTTTTCATTGCCTTTCTTCCATTTTTCCAAACATTTGGAGGCTCTCATCATGTGAAGCTATTCTCTAAATGAGATCTTTTATATTGTGCAAACAGTAAATACTATTTTTATTTTCAGTGTTTAAAACAAAGACACCAAACTCAAATAAATTCCTTTTTTCTCTCTTTGCAACCCAGCTTCTAACTGCAACTCCCAAGGCCAAAAGCAAACAAACAAACAAACAAAAAAGCAGATAGCAGACAGAGACCAAGATATTTATCAAGGAGCAAAGAGGCCCATAGCATGATTGGCCTAAAGAGTGAAAAGATATTGCCTGGAAAATGTCAATAGGATTGATTTCCTGCAAATCACATTAGTTTAACAGTTATCTCATTATGTAGTATGCAAATGATGTCCATTTATAGCCACAGATTAGTTCTTTCTGGGTATTAAGTGGAAAGAAGCAATTTGCTGCAAATTAATCAATGAAAGCCTCAAATTTATGCAATTATTGAAAAGTCAAGAAACTCTCAGGTACAAATGGGCATCTACTATTTTGCTGTTAAAACCTTCTAAAATCACTAACCTAGGCAGTACAGAAAAATATGAGTACAGGAGAAAATAATGTTGTTTTTTGAAAATCACTTGCTGTTTGATTGGCTAATGAAAACAATCTATTAGTTTAAAGGATACATCAAGTCTTGTTGCACTGGCTAGAATAATGAGCATGTCTAAATTGCATGGTGAAGGTCTGGATTTACTCTTCACTTTGTGAAGGGTAAATCATGACCTAGACAAGGAACATTACACAGTGCATTTGACCAGGGGATGCTATATAGTGCCTTATAAGTTGCTGGATCTCTTAGGAGCTATGCATTAACTTATGACCAGTGCCTGAATTGATATCAATTTGAAATTTTCAGAAAGTGCTATAATATATTTGCTGCAGACCAGTCACCAGCAGTGAATTAAAATTTATTGTATGATTATAGATTAACTACTATTTGAGGTTGGCTCAGAAGTTTTCAATTCAATCTGGAGGGATTTCATTTCCAGAAGTATTTTTATTATTATTTTGGGTGTGAAGCTAATAAGAAAATTGCATTTGCTTTATGGAATACTTTAAGTTAGCTTTGCTAAAATGAGTGATTCTTTAAAGTTAAGGATATATCTACTTAGATTATTTTGAAAGATCAATTATAACTTTTATCTAACATGTATTGAGAACACTTTTTTTCAAAGATAGTATTACTTTTTCAATAGCCATCTTGTTCTGTATACTTTTTTGAGGTCAAAATACAAAACACATTTTTGTATTGACATAAACACTTCATCTCTATGGTTTATAAGATATAAGGTTTTTATGGTCTTAAGTTATTGTGGGAAACATCATATTTGAAACTACCTTTGTTCCTTCCTTCCACTTTCCATTACTTCTTTCCTTCCTGCCAGTAGTCAGCATGCATTATTAAGCACTTTAATAGTTTTAGCATCAAAGGAAATTTCCTTCCTTCCCTCTTTCCTTTTCTTTCCTTCTTCCTTTTACATTCCTTCTTCACATGGTTTGTACTCTAATTGTGATTTTAATGATGGGACAACCAAGTTGTGAAAAGTTCTAAGATTTTAGCATTATGTCTCTGAGATACATTATCATATCTTCTTTGGGTGGATGACTGCATTGATTAGTCTCAATATAGAAAAAAAAACAGAGAATAACTAAAATGAAAATGTAGGTATTTTTGATTGCAAACACAAGAAAGGTAGAGCACAAAATCTATGTTAAAATTGGGCATGGAAAAAATGATTTCTCTCTAGTTCAGGGAAAGCCTTAGGAAATATTGACAGTGCTTTCTTCTGCATAAAGATACTTTTTTTCTCAGTGTTCTGATTCTTCTCCCTTTTATTTGTAACCTTGATGCTCTAGCTGCAGCTTCAACAGGCTAAAACATGAATCTTGTTTTGCTTCTCTTGAGTATTGTATTTGAAAGTCAAATTTTCTATTCATCTCTGGTCTTTTCATCATAAATGCTTGAAAGTCCTCCACTTTGTTGAATGTCCATTTTTTTTCCACTTGACTGATTGATTATATTCACTTTTACTGGGTAGGTGATTCTTGGTTGTAATTCTAGCTCCTTTGCCCTCTGGAATATCATATACCAAGTCCTCCAATCCTTTAATGTAGAAGCTGCTAAATCTTGTGTTATCCTGAATGTGGCTCCATGAGACTTGAATTGTTTCTTTCTGGCTATTTGCAATATTCTCTCCTTAACCAGGGAATTCAATTTATGGGCAATTTTTAGGTTGATATACAGATAGGATAGAAGGAGCCAGGGTACAGAGAATTGCAATTCAAAGGAACTAATTTTTAGTATTCTCAAGCCTTCCACAAAAGAAAAAGGTCTACTTGCATCTGAATGTTAGGATAGTACTTCAAGGTAGCTATAACCTTTTCTGACTTAACTGAATTCAAATTTCTTTATAAGTTCATCAAGGTCACTAATAATAATGTGATCTCAAAAAAAAGAGTGTAAGTTAAAAGAGACCTCAAGGGCTATATATTATAGCCCATGCAGATAAAATCCTCCCTAAAATCCCCCTGAGGCCTGTAATCTAAAATTAATAATAATGATAGAATAATAATGATAACAATAACTTTATTGGAACATGATTGTTTTTTGTAATCCTATGTATTTTATTTTAAGCATTGAAAAGCATTATCCTAAGAAATCCATAAGCTACACAGACTGCCAATGAGATCTATGATGCAATGAAGATCAAGAACTCCTGATCTACAGTACTTCTAACAGAGGGTAAGCAAACACTCCTTTGGACTTATAGTGAATTGGTAACATACTGCCTCTCAAGGCAGTCGACTCTCCTTTTGGACAGTTCAAACTGTTATAGAATTATTTCTTATATCAAGGCTAAAGACCCCAATCCTTCAATGTTAGTTAAGCCTTCTGGTACTAGGTAAATTGAATCTCTTCAATTCACTAAAAAATGTTATCATATTCAACTGTAAAAGACTTCGTTGTTCTTAGTAATATAATGATCCAGACAAATCCAAAGGACAAACGATGAAAAATGCTATTCACCTCCAGAGAAAGCACTGATGGGCAATGAATGCACATCAAAGCATATTTTTTCCCCTTTATTTGTGGGCTTTTTGTGGTCTCTCTTTTCTTTCACAATATGACCAGTATGGAAATATGTTTTGAATGATTGTACATGTATAACCTAAATATGTTCAAAAAAACTCTATCATGTGTCCCACGTAAGATTCCTCTGAGTTGAATATCCCTATTTTTGTCACTTGATTTGCAAGCATGATCTTGAGAACCATAGCCATGCTAGTTGTCTTTCTCTGGATATTCACCAAGTGTATCCTTTCTCAAATGTGAACTCCAGAACAAAATGCAATGTTCCAGGTGAGGTCTTACTATGGCAAATACAAAGACTATCATCTCTTATATTGTATATATTTTACCCCCATTAAAATGTACCCGAAGATTGCATTTTTTGCTGGCTACAACACTCTCTTATTGAATTAGCCATAAAATAATTCCCCATTTTTCAGACAAACTGCTCTCTAACAATTCTCTATATGAGAATTAAACTTTTAAATGCAACTCATAAAGTATATATAGTATGTATGCATGTATGTATATATGTATGTATGTATGTATGCATGCATAGATACAAATGCATATGCATTGGTCAGTCTGCAAGACACTTTCCACCAAGTTAACATTAAGCCATCAATGACAACTCTTTAGATCCCTAAAGTTACCCACTTCCAAATTCACCTAAATTTGCTGTCTAGGTCAGATATTCTCACAATGTCCACAAGAAGAGCATGGAGTTTTGGCAAACTTTTTCTTTCCTCGCTTCCTTTCTTACTCATGCCCTCTCCCTTTTATTTTTACAAATTTGTTCAAGATTTGTTTTCCTTCATTCCTTTAGCCCCTCTCTCATTCATCTTGATTTTTCAATGGCCACTGAAATTACCTCAGGAACTGCAAGTTCTTTCAAAACTCTTAGGGCCCAATGATTTGAACTTATTGAGAACTGTTTCACTCTTTCAACCAGGGAGAGGAATTCCTTTTTAATGGTATAGGAAATGCCTAGTGAGCAAATTCCCACCAATAATAGTGCATATATGGTGTAGAATATTGGATTAACACAAAGATGCTATTTAATAATTAGATAGAGTTTTGTTTTTAAGTTAAAAATAATAATTATATATTTATTGTAACAGGGGAAAGTTTGAAAAAAAAGATAATATTATGTGGCTACTAGAAAATATAAATTATTATTATTATTATTATTATTATTATTGTACCAGACCTGTGATTTAATTAGTATATAGAAAACTACAGATAAGGAAACTCCCTCTCACAATGAACATCAGTGTACAATTTGCCTAGTGGATAAAGCAGTCATTGAAGTTAAGAAGACCTGGGTTCAGGTCACACCTCAGATACATCATTGTTATGTGAGTCTGGAAAAGAGAATAAATGACAGTGCACTGATCATAAAGCAATGATGTTCAGGTCATAGTAAGCAGTAAACTTACTGTGTTCTGTCCATGTCAAAACACACATCTACAACAAAGCAGAGAACATGACCAAATGACTTCCCAGATCATTTTTCATTCTGAGATTTAATGATTCTGCTTTCTGTCTTACAGTTAGTTTCTACAAGCAGGCAACCAAAAACAGAATCATTCATTGATGAGGCATTAAATCAAACATCCCAGTCATTTTAACTCATATTTAATGCATCCGGGTGGTTCTGTAAAAACATTAGCTTCTGGAAGCGAATCACATACTTATGGCTACACCAATTAAAGACAAAAATCCCATGCTGCATTTTTTCCAAATTCTTTTTTGGACAAAAAAGTAGCAATTCTCAATGAACAGAAATCTGGAAGACATCATATTTTATATAGCAGAGGGCCTACCAATTTAATCACTGAACTTTTTTGAGGTGAGAAAGGGAGGACATTTTAGATGGAAGTCATTGTAAGATATGTTCCCTGTGTAATTGTATTCTTAAACAGAGGTTACAGTGACCATAATTTAACATTTACTTCCTGTCTCACAGAAAAATTTTGGACATCAGTACACCATAATACAGTGTTGTAACGACAATGGTGTCCTCAGGTATCAGGTATGCTTTTTGTGTTTTGCTTTTGTGCTAAATTGGTCCACATATTGCACTTTTTATTTCAAGATTTTTAAAAATATTAATTGGCTTTTTGTATTCTCTTGTTTGTGATAGAACAAGCTGACACTTCTTACTGAAACAAATCTTCTTGTCCATAAGTAGTTTCTCACTTTCTTTTCAAAATTTTGGAAATCATGTTTAGAAATGTAAGATTGGAGGGGGCAGAGCCAAGATGGTGGCTGGAAAGCAGGGACTTCCTTAAGCTCTCCCCAGGTCCCTCCAAAACCTGTTAAAGTGTCTCTGAACAAATTCTAGAGCTGCAGAACCCATTAAATACTAGAGGGAAACAGGGCTCCAGGCCAGGACAGCCTGGATGTTCACTGGGTAGGGTGTATTGCATGGAGCTGGGAGCAGAGCATAGCATAGCCTAGTGGGGGCCAACCCAGGACCAACCAGACTGGGAGGCCAGGACAGGCCGTAGTGCTCTGAATCAGTGAGCTGTGGCAGTTACCAGACTTCTCAACTCACAAACACCAAAGACCACAGAGCAGGTTATTGGAGAAACTGCTGGACCTGAGTGTAAGGAGTTCATGGTGGGCCCTAGCCCCAGGGACAGTGGAGGTGGTGCAGTGCTGCTGCTGCTTCCAGAGCTCCAGCTGTGGTTGCTTCTGGCTCCAGGCCCACATGGTGAGAGGCATTAAGAGGTGGATCAGAGTGGGAGTGCAGAGCCTGCTTGGATCTGGGTCACAAACCTGGTTGGCGGTTTTGGGGGGAGGAGGAGTCCTGGGGTGACAGAGTTTGCTGTGTAGGAGTAGCTCTGAAAATAGCAGCAGAGCCCCTAAAGCTTGGGACAAAGCACTCTCTACTGTACAAGCAGTCATACCCTGACAAAAAGCTCAAAGGTCAAGTAATTGGCTGGGAACATGAACAGGCAGTGAAAATGGACTCAGATTCAGACTCAGACTTTGGAATCTTTTTTGGTGACAAAGGAGATCAAAACAAACAGCCAGAAGAAGTCAACACAGTCAAAGAGCCTACATCAAAAGCCTCCAAGAAAAATATGAATTGGTCTCAGGCTATGGAAGAGCTCAAAAAGGATTTGGAAAAGCAAGTAAGAGAAGTAGAGGAAAATTGTGAAGAGAAATGACAGAGATGTAAGAAAATAATGAAAAACAAGTCCATGACTTGCTAAAGGAGAACCAAAAAATACTGAAGAAAATAACACCTTAAAAATAGACTACCTCAAATGGCAAAAGAGCTCTAAAAAGCCAATGAAGAGAAGAATGCCTTGAAAGGCAGAATTAGCCAAATGGAAAAGGAGGTCCAAAAGACCACTGAAGAAAATACTACCTTAAAAATGAGACTGGAGCAAATAGAAGCTAGTGACTTTATGAGAAATCAAGATATTATAAAACAGAACCAAAGGAATGAACAAATGCAAGACAATGTGAAATATCTTATTGGAAAAGACACTGACCTGGAGAATAGATCCAGAAGAGAGAATTTAAAAATGATTGGACCATCTGACAGCCATGATTTAAAAAAAAGAGCTTAGAAATCATCTTTCAAGAAATTATCAAGGTAAACTGCCCTGATATTCTAGAGCCAAAGGGTAAAATAGAAATTTAAAGAATCCACCAATCGCCTCTTGAAATATATCCCAAAAAGAAAACTCCTAGGAATATTGTCCCCAAATTCCAAAGTTCCCAGGTCAAGGAAAAATACTGCAACCAGCCAGAAAGAAACAGTTTGAGTATTGTGGAAACACAATCAGGATAACATAAGGTCTAACAGCTTCTACATTAAGGGATCGAAGGGCTTGGAATATGATATTCCTGAGGTCAAAGGAGTTAGGATTAAAACCAAGAATCACCTATCCAGAAAAACTGAGTATCATGCTCCAAGGCAAAATATGGATTTTCAATAAAATAAAGGACTTTCAACTTTTCTCAGTGAAAACACCAGATCTGAATAGAAATTTTGACTTTCAAATACAAGAATCAAGAGAAGCATGAAAAGGTAAACAGGAAAGAGAAATCATAAGGGACTTACAAAAGTTGAACTATCATTATTTATATACTTCATTATTTTATATAAATAACTATAAATAAATATATAAATAAATATATAAATAAATAACTTCATTATTGTCTAGTCCTACGCATTCATTTTACATACTAATACATTGAGAACAAACAGAATCAAGTGATGTCAGTAGTCAGGATTCAAATGCACATCCTGGATCTAAATCTAGCATTCTTTCTGTTTTGAAATGTTGTCTTTCGTTCTTATTCTTGCATGTTTGCAAGTGGGTGTGATACCACGGTGTTTCAGTATAACTAGATGCTCTATTTAATTGATTCATTTTTAAAAGGGGGTAGAGAATGATTTGTTACTTAGTTAATAATATGGAATAGATTTTGCATTATTTGGGACTAAGCAACATGAAGATTAAAGATTTTAATAGAATCTTCAAAAACATTGCAGATTTTTGTCTCAATTTTAAAACCTATCAAGAATCTATTATTTCCAATGCAGTCTTCATTTTTCTATGCCTCTGTAAATGATCTTCATGAATATGTGTGGCTGAGAAATGAATCAAGTGTTCACATATTTTGGTGATGAGCAGCACCATTCTTAGCTGGGCAAATGCTTTTAGGGTGGACAGAACTCAATACTTGGGGCATGGGTGGAGTCTTTCAGCTTTTTGACTTGTTACAGCTCACTTGGGTCATCTATATTGTTTGATGTGACAAATACAATTGACTTTTAGCAAGGCTTCTAAGCATTGTGCTACTAAACATTAGCTTTGGTTTCATTTTTGTTTAGTATTTTATTTTTACTCAATTACATTTAAAAGTAAATGTTAACATTCAATTTTAAAGCATTAATTAAAAATTCTGTCCTTGATCCCTTGCCACTGCCTTAATTGAGAAGGTGAGCTACATCTCTTTTGTCAGATTGGCTAACATGTTAAAACAGGAAAATGATAAGTGCTAAAAAAGATGCAGGAAAATTGGAACACTATTGCATTGTTGGTGGAGCTGCAAAATGATCCAACTGTTCTGGAGAGCAATTTGGAACTATGCCCAAAGGGCTATAAAAATGTGCATACCCTTTGACCTAGCAATACCACTTTTAGGGCTGTATCCCAAATAGATCATACAAGGGGGAAAGGACCCACATGTACAAAAATATTTATAACAGTTCTTTTTATGGTAGAAAAGAATTGGACATCAAGGAGTTGCCAAACAATTGGGGAATGGCTAAACAGACTGTGGTATATGAGTATAATGGAATACTATTATGCTATAAGAAATGGGAAGCAGATGGACTTCATAAGAACCTGGAGAGTCTTATATGATCTAATGAAGAGTGAAGGGAGGAGAACCAGGAGAACATTGTATGCAACCACAGACACCTTGCTTCTGTGATGACTAACTTTGATAGACTGGGCTCTTCTCAACAATGCAAGGTTCTAAGACAGCTTCAAAAGACTCATGATGGAAAAGGCCATTCACATCCAAAGAAAGAATTACAGAATTTGAATGAAGATTGAAGCAAACTATTTGCTCTCTCTTTTTTTTCTTTTCTTTTCTTTTCTTTTCTTTTCTTTTCGTTTCTTTTCTTTTCTTTTCTTTTCTTTTCTTTGCTTTGCTTTGCTTTTCTTCACTTTTCTTCTCTTTTCTTTTCTTTGTGGTCTTGCTACATCTTTCTCATGGTTCATTTCTTTGATTACAATTCTTCCTTACACGGGGGGCAGAGCCAAGATGGCCACATGAAAACAGCGTCTTACTGGAGTTCTCTCACAAGGTCTGTCAGATACCTATAAAAAAGTGAATTTGAGCAGATTTGAGAGAGTTAGAAACCGTGAGCAGTCTGAGTGGGGCAAATTTCCAAACCAGGAGAGTCTGAAAGACCGCAGGCACAAATCTGTAGGCTTGGAGAGGGCCCGGCCTGCAGAGCTGCTCCAGAAGGCACCAAAGTGGAAGCAGTCAGTGAGGAAACCCATGTGGGAGACAGGCTGGGAAGAAGTCGGGCGCCCGAAACTGGTGGACATCCCCAGTCTTCCCAACACAGGACAGTACTCTGTGGAAGCGAGGAGAGGCAGCGCAACGCCACCGACTGTGAAACACCAACTCCTGATGCTTGCAGCCCAGAAACTCGGGTTCTTGAACTTCCAGGAGACATAATGTCAAGATAAATGGCTCTAATCCCTCCACTCCCCACCCAGAGAATTCCTTGGCAAAAAAAAGAACTCTGGAACACAGGAGAAAGAAGTGGGGCTTCAGTGGTCAAATAGTAGAAGTTCATTAGTCCCAGAGGGGCAGAGTCGGCAGGGGTCAACACCACGAGCCCAGAAATAATCTTGCTCCTCCAGGGGAAGTGCCAGACCTCAGCTCAAACAACAAACAGATGAGACCATTTCTGAAGAGCAACAGTGCTGGAGAGCACCCTTAGGGAGTGAGACGTCAGGGAGCCAAACCCCTCCACCACACCTCAGGAAACTAAAGGCTATAATTCTAGACTCACAATCCCCAGAATAAGAAAGCTGGGACAGAGATCCCTGAGCCCTAAAGGAGGAAATTTGTTGTAAAGCCAGGAAAAGGCTAACCAACATGAAGAAGAACACAAAAAAACTGAGGACTATAGATTCTTTTTATGGAGACAGGAATGATCAAAATACCAATTTGGAGGGGAACAGCAATGACACTATAGATATGTCTGATACCTCAAAAGGTAAGGTGAACTGGTCTCCAGCCCAAAAAGTGTTGCTGAAACAGCTAAAGGAGGATTTTAAAAACCAAATTAGGGAGCTAAAAGAAGATGAAATCCAGTCCCTAAAGAATAAGATTGATGAAATGGCTATGGAGATACAGAATCTAAAGAGAGAAAAGGACTCCCTGAGAGGCAAAATCAACCAATTGGAAAAGGATAGTCAAAAGCAAAATGAAAACACTAACTCATTAAAAATTAGGGTTGAGCAAGTGGAAGCAAATGAATCTATGAGGCACCAAGAAGTAGTAAAACAAAATGTAAAGAATGAAAAAATAGAAAAAAATGTGAAATATCTGATTGGGAAAACAACTGACCTGGAAAATAGATCCAGGAGAGACAATTTAAGAGTTATTGGTCTACCAGAAATCCACAATGAAAAAAAAAGCCTTGATAGTATCTTCGAAGAAATTATCAAAGACAATTGCTCAGAGATCCTAGAACCAGAGGGCAAAATAGTCATTGAAGGAATTCACCGATCACCCCATGAAAGAGATCCCAAACTGAAAACAAAAATCAAATTACCAGTATCAAAAATGAAAAGGGTGAGTTCACCTCTAATGAAGCGGAAATCAAAACAATAATTAGGAATTATTTTGCCCAATTGTATGCCCATAAATTTTACAACCTTAGAGATATGGATGAATATCTACAAAAACTTAAATTGCCCAGGTTAACAGAAAAGGAAGTAAAATTTCTAAATAACCCAATCTCAGAAAAAGAAATTGAGCATGCCATCAATGAACTCCCCAGGAAAAAATCTCCAGGGCCAGATGGTTTTATATGTGAATTCTATCAACCATTTAAAGAACAACTAATTCCTATACTTTGTAGACTATTTGGGAAAATAGGTGAAGAAGGAGTCTTACCAAATTCTTTTTATGACACAAATATGGTACTAATACCCAAACCAGGTAAAGTCAAAACAGAGAAAGAAAATTATAGACCAATTTCCCTAATGAATATTGATGCAAAAATTTTAAATAAAATATTAGCAAAAAGATTTCAGCAAGTTATCATGAGAATAATACACTATGACCAGGTAGGATTTATTCCAGGAATGCAAGGCTGGTTCAATACTAGGAAAACTACTAGCATAATTGATCATATCAACAACAAAACTAGCAGAAACCATATGATGATCTCAATAGATGCAGAAAAAGCCTTTGACAAAATACAACACCCATTCCTATTAAAAACACTAGAAAGCATAGGAATAAATGGAACCTTCCTTAAAATTATAAATAGCATCTACCTAAAACCATCAACAAGCATTATTTGTAATGGGTTTATGCTAGATGCATTCCCAATAAGATCAGGGGTGAAACAAGGATGTCCATTATCACCCCTACTATTCAATTTGGTACTAGAAACATTAGCTGTAGCAATAAGAGAAGAAAAAGAAATTGAAGGAATTAGAATAGGAAAAGAAGAAACTAAATTATCACTTTTTGCAGATGATATGATGATTTATTTAGGGTATCCTAGAGAATCAACAAAAAACTACTTGAAATAACAAACAACTTTAGCAAAGTTGCAGGATATAAAATAAACCCACATAAATCCTCAGCATTCCTATACATTACTGAAAAGGCCCAACAGCAAGAGATAGAAAGAGAAATTCCATTCAAAGTTACTGTAGACACTATAAAATATTTGGGAGTCTATCTGCCAAGACAAACCCAGGGCCTATGTGAACATAGTTATGAAACACTTTTCACAGGAATAAAGTCAGATCTAAATAAATGGAAATATATCAGTTGCTCATGGTTAGGCTGAGCTAATATAATAAAAATGACAATTTTACCTAAATTAATCTATCTATTCAGTGACATACCAATTGAACTACCAAAAATTTATTTTACTGAGCTGGACAAAATAATAACAAAATACATCTGGAAGAACAAGAGGTCTAGAATATCTAAGGTATTGATGAAAAGCAATGCTAGAGAAGGTAGCCTAGCCATACCATATATTAAACTGTACTATACAACAGTAGTCATCAAAACTACCTGGTACTGGCTAAGAAACAGAGCTGTGGATCAGTGGAATAGGATAGGAACACAAGATGGAGAAGTCAACAACTATAGCAATCTACTCTTTGATAAACCCAAAGATGCCAACTTCTGGGCTAATAATGCACTATTTCACATAAACAGTTGGTAAAATTGGAAAATGGTAGGGCAGAAACTGGGCATAGGCCAATATCTTACACCATATACCAACACAAAGTCAAAATGGGTTCATGATTTAGGAGTAAAGGCTGATACTATAAGTAATTTGGGAGAGCAAGGAATAGTTTACTTATCAGATTTATGGAAAAGAAAAGAATTCATGACCCAACAAGAGATAGAGAGCATTACAAAATGCAAAATGGATAATTTTGATTATGTGAAATTGAAATGTTTTTGTACAATAAAAGCCAATGCAAAAAAAAAATTAGGAGGGAAGCAGAAAATTGGGAGAAAATCTTTACAACTAGTGTCTCTGATAAAGGCTTCATTTCTAAAATATACAGGGAACTGAGCCAAATATATAGGAATACAAGCCATTCCCCAATTGAGAAATGGTCAAAGGATATGAACAGGCAGTTTTCAGAGGAAGAAATTAAAATTATCTATAGGTCTATGAAAAAATGCTCTAAATCCCTACTGATGCTCTAAATCCCTACTGAAATGCAAATCAAAACAACTCTTAGATACCACATCTCTCCTTTCAGATTGGGTAAAATAACAAAACAGGAAAATGATAAATGCTGGAGAGGATGTGGGAAAATTGGAACATTGTTATATTGCTGGTGGAGTTGTGAACTGATCCAGCCATTTTGGAGAGCAATTTGGAACTATGCCCAAAGGACAATAAAAATGTTCATACCCTTTGACCCAGCAATACCACTTCTAGGGATGTATCCCAAAGAAATCACACAAGCGGTAAAAGGACACATATGTACAAAAATATTTATAGCAGCTCTTTTTTGTGGTAGCCAAGAATTGAAAATCAAAGGGATGCCCATCAATTGGGGAATGGCTGAACAAGCTTTGGTATATGAAAGTAATGGAATACTACTGTGCCATAAGAAATGGCGATCATACGGACTTCATAACAACCTGGAAAAACCTACATGACATAATGCTGATCGAGCAGAGCAGAGCAGAGCCAGGAGAACATTATACACAACCACAGATATATGGGTTCTGTGAGGACCAATCCTGACAGACTTCGCTCTTCTCAGTAATACAAGGCACAAAGACAATTCCAAAGGACTCATGATGGAGAATGCTATCTACATCCAGAGAAAGAACTATGAAGTATGAATGCAGATTGAGGCACTCTTCATGAAGCCTCCCCCCCCCGTTTTTTTTTTTTCCTTTTCTCTCTTTTGTTTTTGTTTTTGGGTTGTTTTTTTTTTTGGCCCTGTTTCTTCTTTCACATGATTCATTTAATTGATCACAGTTCTTCTCCATAACTTGACTAGTGTATAAATTAATTCAATGCAAAGTTATACATGGAAGCTATGTGAGATTCCATGCCATCTTGGGGAGGGAGAGGGGAGGGAGGGAAGAAAATCTGGAACTCAAAATTATGTAGAACCGAATGCTGTAAACTAAAAATAAAAATTTATAATAATAAAAAAAGGATAAGAATTGAGAAAAGTGCAAAATTTCTAGACGAATTGCTTGCCTCTTAGTCTACATTTCTTTGAAACAGGAAAAAAAAGTTACCTAAGCAACTAAGTTCCAATTCATTCCATGAACTTCCTCCTTGGCCTTGATGAATGTCTATCTAAAGGGAATAGGGGGAAAGTCTCTTTCTGCATCAGGCTTATTCTTTCTTGTCTTTTTATTTTTTTCTCACTACACTGTTTTCCTATAAGATTGTCACTTCTCACATAGATGCATAAAACAAAGGATCACTTTTACACCATAATAAACTATCGGAAGATTTTATTGGAGATATATGGTAATAAATTTAAATATCTTGCCTGAGGACACTAGAATTCATGTATAAAACTATACATGAGAAATATTAATATGAAACAGTGTTTCCGACTTAGGTGCCAAGGAATCATGTTTATCAGGTTAAACATATTCTTGAGATTTAGAGACATTATGTAGTTTGCTCAGGTTATGGCTTCCTATTACTATTTTTCAAGAAACTTTAAAAAAAATATACAAGCAGACTGATCTAATAGAGTCCAGTATAAATCAGATTTCTGTATTCAGTGGCTTAATAAAAGGAGTTCTGAGGTTGAAGGAGGTAGGTATGTAAGAATGTGTGACAAAGCCATAGTTTTGTTAAATGAGTATAAGGAACAAAACACCATATTTATTTATGTCTGCATCATTGGGGAGGATATGCTATCATCGTACGAAGGAGTACATAAAATATCTCACTCTACTTACTGTTTACTGAGTATAAAATGATTTAATAGAGAAAAATGCTTCCTTAAAATTTCTCTTTCTTTATTTTGTCTCTCATCTATGATAAAATCATGAAAGATTCCTTAATATGCATGAGAACAGAGATAATTTTGTTTATTAACCTATGCTTGTTAATATCAAGAGACATATAAAATAGACACATATGTATAACAAAGGCTTTTGCAATTTTCATTGAACATGATCATTATAGCATGTAAATGAATAAGGGATTTCTTATAGATGCTGAGGCCTCAATCACAAAGTTTTCTTGGCAGATGACATTTTACTGATCAAATCATGTCCTAAAACTTCATAAAACTTCCCAAATTGAATTCATAAATACTCAAAAGAATTTAGACCTCTTATTTACACTAGAAAAGAAATATAATAAATGAAAAATGCCAGTTGCTTGAATCATAACTTAGATTTGGATGAACAACCTACAACCAGTATTTATATCTTGTGTATACACTCTTGATGTTTAAAAAAACAAACAAAAACAAAAACAAAACAAACTGAATGTAGACTTAAACAGCAAAATCAGGTAGGATTGACATTAGGAGATTAAATAGT
The DNA here is from genome assembly GCF_011100635.1 of Trichosurus vulpecula. Taxonomy (NCBI): domain Eukaryota; kingdom Metazoa; phylum Chordata; class Mammalia; order Diprotodontia; family Phalangeridae; genus Trichosurus; species Trichosurus vulpecula. The sequence goes on along the minus strand of NC_050581.1, from coordinate 107,003,932 downwards.
GTCTTTAGTGACAGCAAATTTCTGTCCGAAAGAAAGGCCCTCCCTCATTTTTTTTTGTTTTTTGGAGTTTTTTTTTTCTATTTCAATATATTTCTGGTGATGTGATGCTGCTATGTATGTGTATGCATATGTAGAATACTGAGAGAAATAAAATTGAGTGACATTCAAAAGAAGGCCCCCAGTATATTGGGTTGGTCTGTGAGAGGATATGTCAAGGGTTTCATAAAATGGAGTTATGAATACTGCTATAAGGAGTAATAATAATAATTGGCATTTATATTATACTTTAAGGCACATGAAACATTTTACATATATCTAACTTGATTCTGACAAACCTATTAAGGAGGTAATATATTTGATTCCCATTTTACACCAAAGAAAATTGAGGCTGAAAGATGTGAGTCATGTTGGGAAAATGCAATCAAACAAGATATGACAATGGGTAAAGTATAGGTGAGGCAAGAAAAAGAGAAGAGTTAAAGGCAATTCCAAATTGTAAATGTAAGATATGGCCAGAATTTAGAAAGTTATGAAAGCGAAGAAAAGAGTTGGAACCTCTGATATTTTGGAAAGTCCAGAAGAAAGAAGAAGACACCATTTTAAATGATGCTGTACCAGGAAACAGGGGAGTCAAGATGGTGGAGTAAGCAGTAAATCACTATATCTCTTCCATATTCACCTCCAAATAACCATAAAACATCATCCCAAAACAAATCCTGGAAAAGGAAAACCAGCAAAAAACAATATTTCAGCCCAAAAAACTTGGAAAATCAGCAAGAAAGGTCAATTTCCCCTGAGAAAAATGGGAGCACATTCCAGGACAGGAAGTGGCCCAGCAAAACAGCAGCAAGTCCCACCTCTGCAAACAAGTGGAGGATCCTGAGCCCCAGGGTAGTGGAGTAGGCAAATGCCAAGTGCTGGACCACAGCACTAGACATGAGGGTCTCCCTGGGCTCTAAGTGCAACATCAGAGCAACACCAGGTACACAAGCATGACCTGCAAACACTGACACAAGAGCTGAAGACAATGCCCCTTCCACCCACGATGCAAAGCTCAAATTTAAAAGAAATAGAAAAAGCCAAAGAAAATAAGATGAACAAAAAACAACAGAAAAAGTATCTGAACATGGAAAGTTGTTTCAATGACAGTGAAAACCAAGATAAACACAAAAGAGGACAAAAATGGCAAAATACCTATGGGCAAAACCCCAAAGAAAAAAATGTTAAGTGTTCTTAAGCCTAGATAGAACCCACGGCAGAGTTCAAAAAGGAGCCTGAAAATCATATGGAGGTAGAAGAAAAATAGGAAAAGAAATGAGAGTGATGCAATAGAATTATGAAAAGTCAACACCTTGGAAAACTGCTTAAAATGTAGACTTAGTCAAATGGAAAAGGAGATATAGAAATCACCTGAAGAAAGCAGTTCTTAAAGAGTATAATTGGTCAAATGGAAAGAAAAGTACAAAAGCTAATTGAGGAAAATAACACCTTTAAACTGAGAATTGGGCAAGTGGAAACTAATGACTCTATGAGATATCAAGAATCAATCAAACAAATTCAAAAGGAGGAAAAACTTGGAAGAAACTGTAAAATACCTCATGGGAAGACCAACTGACCTGGGAAATAGATCCAGGAGAGACAATACCAGAATAATTGGACTACCTGAAAACCATAATCAAAAAGAGGGTCTGGATAGCATCTTTCTAGAAATTATCAAGGAAAACAGTACCAATGTCCAGAAACCAGATGGCAAAATAGGCATTGATAGAATCCACCAATTACCTCAGGAAAGATACCAAAATAAAGACTCAAAAGAACATTATAGCTAAATTTCTGAACTATCAGGTGAAGTAAAAACAAATACTAAGTTGCCAAAAAGAAAAAAAATCTGATGTAGAGGAGTCACAACTGGAACTACATAGGACTTGGCAGCTGCAACGCTAAAGGATCAGAGGTCATTGAGCATAATATTTTGTAAGGCAAAAAGCTAAGACTACAATCAAGAACCACTTAATGGGCAAAATGAAACAAAATACAGCAAAGAAAAAATGGTCATTCAATGAAATAGAAGGATTTCAAGCTTTCATAAGGAGAAGATCAGAAGTAAACCAAAAGTTTGACTGGAAATATCAAGACACAGGAGAAGCATAAACAGGTAAAAAGGGAAGGGAAAGCATAAGAGAATCAACAGAGCTAAACTATTTATATCCCTACACAGGAAAATGATACTTGTAATTCTTAAAAACTGTATCACTAATAGTACAAGTAGAAAGAATATACATAGACAGAGGTCTGGGTATAAGGTGAATTTAAAGGAATGCCATAAAAAATAGAGATGAGAATGAGGAGTACAATAGGTGCTGAAGGAAGAGAGAGGTAGAATGAGGTAAACCATTTCACATGGAGAGGTAGAAAATATCTATTACAGTGGAGGCGAAGAGGGGAATGTGGAAGACAAGCATCACTTGAATCTCCCATCAGTATTGGCTCACAATCCATTGAATAAAGAAATCTGTCTTAACTCACAGGGAAATAGGAGGCGAAAAGATGAAGAGGTGGTGAGAACTGACAGAAGGAAAAGCAAATCAGGGAGGTGTTATAAGCAAAACACTGATGAGGATGGAAAGTGTTAAAGGAAAAAAAGGACAAACAGGAGGAAGAATAGAATGAAGGTAAATGTACAGGTAACCATCAAAACTGTAGTGCGAATGGAATGAATTTTCCCATAAAACAAAAGTGGATAGCAGAATGGATCAAAAAACAGAATCCTACACTATATCAAGAAACACACTTGAAGCAGAGACACACACACAGAATAAAGGTAAAGGACTGGAGCACTATTTCCTATGTTTCAACTGAAGTTAAAAAAAAGCAGGGATAGTAATCTGGATTTTAGACAAAGTAAAAACAAAAAAAAAATATATAGCTAATTAGAAGAGATAAGGAAGGAAACAGTATCTTGCTAAAAGGTATCAAAGACAATGAAGCAATATCCATAGTAAACATTTCTGCATCAGGTGATATAGCATCCATATTCTTAAAGGAGAAGTTAAGTGAATTACAGGAAGAAGTCAACAACAAAACTATAATAGCGAGAGATCTCAGATGTCCCCTCTCAGAACTCAACAAATCTAACCAAAACAAAAAAGAAGAAACCATGAAGGTAAGTAGATCATCAGAAATGTTAGCTATGACAGAACATTGGCATTATTTAGACATAAAGGGTGATACCATAAGAAAATCAGAAGATCAAGGAATAGTTTATGTGTCAGAGAATTCATGATCAAACAAGAGATAGAGAGCATTTCAAAATTTAAAATAGATAATTTAAATTATATTAAATTGCAAAGTTTTTGTACAAAAATACCCAATGTAACTTAGATTAGAGGAAAATCAGAATGATGGGAAAAAATCTTTACAGCAAATATTTCTAATAAATGCCTCATTTCTCAAACATACAGAGAACTGATTCAAATTTGTAAGAATACAAGCCATTCCCCTATTTATAAATAGTCACAGAATGTGAACAGGCAATTTTCAGATGAAGAAATCAAAGCTATCTACAGACAGATGAAGAAGTGTTCTAAAACACTTTTGATTAGAGAAATGTAAATCAAAACAAATTTGAGATACTGCCTCACACCTATCAGATTAGCTAATATGACAGAAAAGGAAAATGATAAATGCTGGAGAAGATGTGGAAAATTGGGTCACTTTTAATGGAGTTGTAAACTGACACAACCATTCTGGAGGGTAATTTTGAACTGTGTATACCTTTTAATCCAGTAATACTACTACTCAGTCTGTATCCCAAAGAGATCATGAGAAAAGAAAAAGGATTTACATGTGCAAAAAACATTTGTAGCATCCCTTTTTTTGTGGTGGTAAAATATTGAAATTTGAGGTGATGCCCATGATTTGGGGAATACCTTAACAAGCTTTGGTATATGAATGTAATGGAATGATATTACGCAATAAGAAATTATGAGCAGGCAGATTTCAGAAAAACCAGGAAAGACTTTTATGAACTGATTCAAAAATGTGCAGAATCACAAAACCATTGTACAAAGCATCAGCAACATTGGGTGATGCTTAATTATAAATGACTCAACTCTTCTCAGCAATACAGTGATCCAAGACAAGTACAAAGGAATCATGAAGAAAAATGTTATAGATATCCAGATAAAGAACTGATGGAATCAGAATGCAGATTGAAGCATATTTTTTCATTTACTCTATTTTCTCTTCTTGTTTTTCTTTTGATCTGTTTCTTCTTGCACTAATATGACTAATATGCAAATATTTTTACATGATACCATGTGTATAAACTATCTCAATCTGCATATCATTATTCAGAAAAAGGGAGAGGAAGGAGGGAAGGAGAAAATTTTGGAAGTCAAAATCTTGTAAAAATGAATGCTAAAAGTTAAAAAAAATGATGCTGTACCAAAGAAGAGTGACTGCAGCCCTGAAAACATTATTTAAGGGAACCAGCTGTCAAGCAGCTTTACACCTACAGAATCAACTAATTAATACTACCTTGTACAATGTGTTGCTTTATGATAATAAAAAGGTTGGGAAATCAATCATGTCTCAAATTGCTGAATCAGGAGAAACACTTTCCTATATTCCATTTATCACACCTGCCTAACCACTTTAACACAAAACATCTGGCAAACCACCCTTTAATTCTAAGTGTTCCTGATTTCACAGAATACAGTTCAGTAGTTTGACAAAAGCACCAATAATAATAGGAAAGTTATTGCCTATAGAAACTAAGAAATGAAATATTATCTATTTTTAAATCTTGTTAAATTTTAAAAGTATAGTTTCTCAATTATTCAGAGGATTATTCTCTACTTTATCATCATGTGAGTGGGATTATTATTATTATGGTCTTTTTTTGCATTTCACATTCTCACAAATAATAATATTGTATATCTACACAGAACTTTATGGGTTTTAAAGTGTGTTCACATACAGGTCCCTTTAGATCTTCAAATTAGATACTTGTAAACAGACTCATAACTGGGAACTCTAGTACCTGGGGTTAATTCTGTTGAAGAGAGAGAAACCAAGAGATAGAGACCATTCTTGAGGCACTAGGGAAAGCTTCCATCACTGTTGATCTTGTCCCTAATCACTGTAATGCCACAAGGCACACCTGGCAATACGATATGGGCATTACACACTATTCAGATATGATCATTAGAGTGTGTCTCAAATGAAGAATATGCATGAGGGCTGTGATGTCAATCAAACCTTGTGGATTGGGTATTGGCTCAGGTCTGGATACGTGGTGTTGATATTCTTCTCCCTCACTGATGCTCTGAGAATAGTTACTAGTATATATTCTTGTAAAGAAGACAGGCATTTTAAATCTATTACTATCAATAAAGAAAGTGCAATATTGCACTGTTCATGCACTAGCTTAAGGTCTATTGAATTCCTATTTTTGTATCTTATTACATGTTCACACATTTCCCTGTATTAAAGATATTTTTGCCCTTATTTCTTTAATAAGATCATAAATTTCTCAAAGGTACAAAATGCATCTCTCAGTGGACTCTCAGTACATATTTGTGAAATTGAACAGTTTCTTGACATACGTACTTTTGACAATGTACACACATGTATGTTTCTATGTATGTGTATATGTGTATATGTATATATACATACATAAATACATATAGTTCCCAATCAACTAAAAATGGAAGCTTGGTACCCACAACTCTGCCATATCTGCCATATCTTCTTTAAACAGAGAGAATTAGACTAGATGACCTCTACAGACCCCAGTAGCTATAATTCAATGCTCCTATATTTTCTCTTTCAGGAGCATTATAGTCAAACAGTCATTATGAGTAAAAATACACTCTTGCATTTGAAATTTAGAAAGCAAGAATAATAAGAACTAACATTTCTGCAGTGCTTTAAGGTTTGCAGTGATACACACACATATTTTCCCCCAAACTGCTAGTTTCTATTTTTAATCCCCATTAGAGTAGTAAGCAAATTGTTCAGTGATAGGAATTTCCCAGTTATCTGGGTATATTATGGCTCAGCAATGGGGCAGAGCACTGGAAATTTTCTTATATTTCAAAGATTAAAGCATAAAACTCATAGAGATAAAAGGACAGGGATACCTCCTGCCAAAATGTATTCACATTCAGCTTATGCAGCTTCAGGATGTGACAGATAGTTACAAATTGGATATAAAGGCTTTTTGTTGTGCAGTTAAAAAATGTCTAACTTAAAAAGTCTCAAGCTGTGAAAAGGATATTCAGGGAAAGCAGAACTTTTTCTCATTTTTTCCATAAGTTAGTGCTTGAAGTCCTGTGCTTTCTACAATCTTAATTGTCTCTAATTGATTTATTTTATGCAAAGTTAACAGTAATGACAACAAAAAGCCCAAATCTGTATGGCTTGTGTCTCTAATGACTAATTCTCATTTTTAAAAGCCTGATTCTGAGTCTTATATTGGCCTTTTTTGTTCATGGGCTTGAATCTATGCTTTAGCATATCTTTATAGTATTTTTAACAATGTTGCATTGATAAAAGACAATTAAGAGATGTGGATTGAAATCCTGACTGACACTTTCGTAGCTGTGTTACCCTAAAAAAGTAATTTACTATTCTGAATCTCACTTTCCTCAATATGGAGACAAGTATATTTGCACTAGCAACCTAATGTAGTCATTGTGAAGAAACTGCTTTGTAAACCTTAAAACTTTATAATCCATAAATTATTATAATTATATTCAAAACTCACAAACAGTAGGGGTCTTTCCCATAAAAACCTCCCATTCATTTCTAATCCACTGGCTGTTCTCCATACTTGAAATGAGCTCCCTCTTATTTCTGCCCCTTAGCTTCCCTGGCTTCCTTTAAGATTCAATTCAAATGCCAAATTTGGCAGGAGTCCTTTCCTGGTCCTACCACCATTAATTGGTTTCCCTTCAAGGGTTACTTTTCATCTACACTGTATGGATTTTGTTTTTATCTGCTTTCTATGTATGCTGTTTCCCCAATTAAAGTGTATATTTCTTGAAGGCAGGGACTATTTTGGCCTTCCTTTGGACTCTCAGTGCTTAGCACAGTGTTTGTCACTTAGTAAATGCTTAATAAATGCATTTTAATTGGTGTGCCATTTAATTTTCAGCAAATACTTGAAAGGAAAGTAGGAACTACTCCTAACTCAAAATTAAAGGTGGGAGAAAATGAGAGAACAGTAGGTATGGATCAATGAAACAACTTAATTAAAGCTAAGTGACTCACCCGGTGTGCACATTAGCAAATATCCACAGAACCATGGATTAAATAAAATCAGATGGAGGCCAAAACTTACTGGGCAGCCTTTTTATTACAATTCTACTAGATCTCTGAATTTCTGCGTGTGAGGGAAATACAATTCCATGCTAAGGGCCTATAAATGTGCGTTCTCTCTCTCTATTGATTAAAAAAAAAAAACCTTCAGGAATAAACAAGGAGGGAAGAATACCCTTTGCTGATGTTGGCAGGTATTATAAAATCTTTTCATGAGAAGTTTCTAACCCACCATTTGAGGATCACTTCCTCTGTGAAACCATCGGTAACTAATTTCATTCTGCATTAGGTACGCAGAGTTAGAATTTTAATTGTGTTAGGTAGTTTGTTGTTTCTAATTGATAACTGTGTATTTCCTACTATGTTATAGTTATAATAGTGCCTCAGAATCATAAAACTTTAAAAATGGAAAGAATCTTCCCGTCTCATTGGTAGGGAAAATAAGGACTATAAAAGGAAAACAATTTGCCTAAGGTCACACAGGATGTTACTGCGAAAACTTGGATTAGATATCTTGCTTTGTAGGCTATCCCTTACGTTTTGACAGTTTACAAAGCTCTTTAATGTATTTTCTCTCATTTGATATTTATAACAACCCTATGAATATGAATACACATGTAGACTCATATATGCACATAGATGTGCATATACAGATATGTGTTCATGTAAATTTATACTTTATGTGTGTATTCATGCATCTATGTGTATGTATGTGTGTATATATGTGTGTATGCAGATGTGTATGTAGGTATGTGCATACATTCCCAACTTGCCAGGCATGTAGAGAAGACAAGGTGGCCAATGATTTGCCAAAGGTCACATAGTTAGTGAGTAGCAGAACCAAGACCATAACCTTTGTCTTCTGATTTTAGTCTATCAAATGCATGAGGTCACTGACTGTAATGATAATCTATGCAAAACTACTCTACTTGGGTCTTTCATTCAATTCCAATAACCATTCATTTCAGAATATAGATAACATATATTATTATTTTTTGCTAATTATACCAAAATACTGAAGATCAGGTATGCTAAGTGACTCGTGACTGAAGTGGATATTCTCTCTACTGACATATTATCTCAGATGTTTTTCTTTTCCTTTTTTCCCATAGCTCTCATAGTCCTTCATACAACATTGTCTGTCTACCTGATAGTTGCCTATTCAATTTCTTCAAATGAATCTGTTCCTTTAGTTAGTTAGTATTTAGTTAGTTGGTTTTAGAGTTGGGTAGAACTGTGAAACTCATCAGTTCCAGGCCTCTAATAATCAGAGATCAGCATAGCTATAAACATAGAAACCAGAACTGTCTACTATCAATTTGCTTCACATTAAAGTGTGTTTTGTACTTTTTAGGTTAAACAATGCAGACATGCATAGTTTATGCATATTACAATCAGCTTCCCTGTATCAGAGAGGTTCAATATTCCTTATATTTTGTCTTATTTTCTGCAAAATTGGCCCACTGAAAAGATAAACAAATTTTCATTAGACAGCCACCTACACTATAAATGGTATACAAATTACCGTTTTAAGCTAGACTCAGATCTCCATCCTCAGTCCACCCTGAAGGAATCCTACACATATCTTTAACTGACTTTTCTTGGAATCAAGGAGAAAAAAAAAAAAATGAGTAAATACTTTTCATTCATTAATATTTACAAAAATATATCAACAAAGAATCTTCCCAAGCATCCCTGTTGATTTCTAGTCACCACAACTTTTTACTGAGGTATCATATTAGAGTTGATACAGTTCTGTACCTGTAATCAATAAGACACACACTCAAATATGATTTCGGACATTACTTCAGGGATTTATTGGAGCAAGCCAATAAGTATTCTGCCAGAGTTGACTGTTAAATTTTCATTTTTTTAGTATTTAAGTATTCTTTTAAAGAAAAATTTGAGTTCCAGGGGGTGGAGCCAAGATGGTGGCTAGAAAGCAGAGACTCGATTAAGCTCTCCCCCAAATCCCTCCAAATGCCAGTAAAAATGGCTCTAGAACAAATTCCAGAGCTGCAGAACCCACAAAATAGTAGCGGGAAGCAGGTCTCCAGTCCAGGAGAGCTTGGATGGTCACTTGGAAGGGTCTATCACATGGTGCTAGTAGCAGAGCACAGCCCTGTTTGGGCCGTGCCAGGAGAGACCATACTGGGAGTGGACCTGAGCAGGCATGAGGGCCATGAATCATTGAGCTGTGGCAGTTACCAGACTTCTCAACCTAAAAATGCCAAAGACAATGGAGCAGGTTAGTGGGAAAACTGCTGAGAAGGATCTGGCCCCAGCCCTGAGGGTGGCAAAGGTGGTGCTCCAGAGTCAGCTTCTTCAGAGCTCCAGAGTCAGCTGCTTCCCAAGTCCCTGGCTCATACAGTGGGAGGAATCAATGGGCAGATCTGAGTGGGAGTGCAAGGAGTGCCTTACTGGTGCAGAGACAGCTTTGCACAGCTTGGATCTGGGTCACAATCCTGGTTGGTGGTTCTTAGGGGAGGAGGAACGCTGCTGTGGTAGAGATTTCTCTATAGAAGTAGCTCTGAAAACTGCAGTGCAGGCCCAAAGCTTGGGACAAAGCACTCTCTACTCTACAAGCAGTCATACCCTGACAAAAAGCTCAAAGGTCAAGTAGTTGGCTGGGAATATGGCCAGGCAGCACAAAAGGACACAGACTCAGACTCAGACTCTAGAATCTTTTTTTAGTGACAAAGAAGATCAAAACATACAGCCAGAAGAAGTCAACAAAGTCAAAAGCCTCCAAGGAAAATGTTAATTGGCCTCAGGCCATTGAAGAGCTTAAACAGGATTTGGAAAAACAAATGAGAGAAGTACAGGAAAAATTGGGAAGAGAAATGAGAGTATTGCAAGAAAACCATGAAAAACAAGTCAATGACTTTCTAAAGGAGACCCCCAAAATACTGAAGAAAATAACACCTTCAAAAATAGACTAACTCATGTGGTAAAAGAGCTCCAAAAAGCCAATGAGGAGAAGAATGCCTTGAAAAGCAGAATTAGCCAAATGGAAAAGGAGCTCCAAAAGACCACTGAAGAAAATAATACCCTAAAAATTAGAGTGGAACAAGTGGAAACTAGTGACTTTACGAGAAATGAAGATATTATAAAATAGAACCAAAGGAATGAAAAAATGGAAGACAATGTGAAATAACTCATTGGAAAAACCACTGACCTGGAGAATAGATCCAGGAGAGATAATTTAAAAATTATTGGACTACCTGAAAGCCATGATCAAAAAATGAACCTAGACATCATCTTTCAAGAAATTATAAAGGAAAACTACCTTGATATTCTAGAACCAGAGGGTTAAATAGAAATTGAAAGAATCCACCAAATGCCTCTTGAAAAAGATCCCCAAAAGAAAACTCCTAGGAATATTGTCATGAAATTTCTGAGTTTCCAGGTCAAGGAGAAAATACTGCAAAAAGCCAGAAAGAAACAATTGAGGATTGTGGATACACAATCAGGATAACACAAGATCTAGCAGCTTCTACATTAAGGGATCGAACCGTTTGGAATATGATATTCCGGAAGTCAATGGAGCTAGGATTAAAACCAAGAATCACCTGCCCATCAAAACTGAGTATAATGCTCCAAGGCAAAATATGGATTTTCAATAAAATAGAGGACTTTCAAGCTTTCTCAATGAAAAGACCAGAGCTGTTTAGAAAATTTGACTATGGAACACAAGAATCAAGAGAAGCATGAAAAGGTAAACAAGAAAGAGAATTCATAAGGGATTTACTAAAGTTGAACTATTTTATTCACATTCCTACATGGAAATATGATGTGTATAAATCATGAGACCTTTCTCAGTATTAAGGTAGTTGAAGGGAGTATGCATATATATATGTATGTATATATATATATATATATATGTATATATATATACATATATATATATGTGTGTGTGTGTGTGTGTGTGTGTATACACACACATATATATGTATGTATGTATGTGTATACATAGAGGGCACAGGGGGAGTTGAATATGAAGGAATGATATCTAAAATAGTAAAATAAAAGTAAGGAGTGGGAGAGGAATATATTGATAGAGGGAGAAAGGGAGACATAGAATGGAGTAAATTGTCTTACAAAAAAGTGGCAAGAAAAAGCAGTTCTCTTAGAAGGGAAGAGGGGTCAGGTGAGGGGGAATGAGTGAATCTTGCTCTCATCGCATTTGACTTGAGGTGGGAATAACATACATACTCAATTGGGTATCTTACCCCACAGGAAAGTAGGGAGAGTGGGATAAAAAAGGGGGATTATAGAAGGGAGGGAAGATAGGGGGAGGAGGTAATCAAAAGCAAACACTTTTGAAAAGGGACAGGGTCAAGGGAGAAAGCTGAATAAAGGGGGACAGTATAGGATAGAGGAAGACATAGTTAGTCTTTCCCAACATGAGTATTGTGGAAGTGTTTTACATAATGATATATGTGGCCAATGCTGAATTGCTTGCCTTCTTAGGGAAGTTGGGTGTGAAGGGAAGCAGGGAGAGAATTTGGAACTCAAAGTTTTAAAAGTAGATGCTCAAAAAATATTGTTTTTGCATGCAACTGAGAAGTAAAATATATAGGGAATGGGGCACAGAAATATATCCTGCGCTACAAGAAGGGAAAGGGAAAGGGGATGGGGTGAGGGATTGGGGTGGTGGAAGGGAGGACTGAGTGGGGAATGGGGCAATCAGATTATATGTCATCTTGGAGTGGGGGAGGGTTGAAATGGGGAGAAAATTTGTAACTCATAACCCAGTGGAAATCAATGTAGAAAACTAAAATAATAATAAAAAGAAGAAGATTAAAAAAAACTTTGAATTTTGTATTGTCTTCTTCCCTCCCACCCTTCATCTACCCAATGAGAAGACAAGTGATATATCAATTATGCATATGAAATCATGGAAAACATATTAATTATTAGTCATTTTTAAAAATAGCAAGAAAAATAAAGTGAGAAAACTGCACTTTATATTAGAAGTTCATCAGCTCTTTTTTTTGCAGGAGAATAGCATTTTTCATCTTGAGTCTTTTGGAATTTGCTTGGATCATTGTATTCAGCAGAATAGTTAAGTCTTTCACAGCTGATCATCCTTGCAATATTGCAGTTACTGTGTATAATTATCTCCAGGTTTTATGAAATTCATTTTGTAATGGTTCCTATAAATCTCCTTTCTTTTCTTCTGAAACCATCCCTTTCATCAATTCTTATAGCACTGTAGTACTCCATCACAATCATATGTCACAATTTTGTCAGACATTCCCAATTTAATGGGCATCCCTTCAATTTCCAATTCTTTACCACCACAAAAATAGTTGCTGTAAATATTTTTTTACATACATGTCCATTCTCTTTTTCTTTGATCTCACTGGAGTTTTCAGCTAGTAGTGGTATTGCTGGGTCAAAGGGTAGGCACAGCTTTATAGTGCTTTGGGCTTAGTTTCCTTGATTTTTTTTTTGCCTTTGTCCTTTCTAATAGGTGTGAGGTGGTACCTAAGATAATTTTTTTTCATTTGCCTTTCTCTAATCAATAACAATCTAGAATAGTTTTTTGTATGACTATAAATTGCTTTGATTTCTTCTTTTGAAAATTGCCAGTTCATATCACTTGACAATTTATCAATTAATGATTGTCTCTTATTTTTTTATAAATTTAACTCACTTCATTATACATTTGAGAAAAAGGCTTTTATCATAGAAAATTGCTATAAAATATTTGTATATGCATTCATTGTCTATGGTACCTTTTATCAAAGTGTAGTTTCCCTGATTATCTCTCTTAATAAGATCAAATTTTGTTTTTGCTTTGTCTGAGATTATGATTATTACCCCTGCCTTTGTACTTCAGCTCGAGCATAATAATTTGTGCTCTAGCCCCTTATTTTAACTCTGTGTGTCTGTTTTAAGTGTGTCTCCTATAAATCTTACAGTCTTCAATCTTGTTTTCTAAACCATGCTTCTATCTCTTCGGTTTTATGGTAGAGCTCATCTCATTTACACTCATAGTTATAAATACTGTGTTATATTCTCTCTGTTCTATTTATCTTTCTCTCCTTTTATCCTGTTTCTCCTCAATAGTCTCTTTTGCTTCTGACACCTGCCTCCTTTAAGCTACCATACTTTTTACAATCCCTTCTTCCTCTTATACCCTTCTTCTCCTATTTGCTTGTTAGGTAAAATAGATTTATATATCCAAGTGGGAATATGCATATATACATATGCATATATATACAAAATATACATATACATACATGTTTGTATATGTTTCTGTTTATACATTCTTCAATCTGAATCAATTCTTTTGAAAGTGAGGTTTAAATATTGTGTGACATACATACACATACATTTTCTCCTCCACTATACAAGCTCTTCCCTGCACACCTATTTTAGTGCAATAGTTTCTTCCATTCTACCTCTCCCTTCCCCCTTCTCACAGTACATTTCTCTCTCTCACCGTTTACTCTCTTTAGATCATCAGAACATAACTGACACACCCATATTCTCTCTCTAGGTGACTGCTTCTCACTGTCCTAATAATAATAAAGTTCTCATAAATTATATTTCTCATCTTTTATATAGGAAAATAAAGAGCTTAATTTTATTGAATCTCATGATTTCTTTTTTCCAAAGCCTTTTTATGCTTCTTTTAAGTCTTCTGATTGAAGATCAAATTTCCTATTCAGTTCTGGTGTTTTCATCAGGAATGTTTGAAAGTACTTTATTTAATTAAATATCCATTTTTTTTTTCCATGAAGGATTTTACTAAGTTTTGCTGGATAGGTTATTCTTCTTTTGTAATCCCTGCTCCTTTGCCTAACAGAACATCATGTTCTAAGTCCTTCAGTACTTTAACTTAAAAACTTCTAAATTTTGCGTGATCCTGACTGAGATTTGAATGGTTTTGTTTTGGCTACTTGCAATGTTTTCTCCTTGATGGGGAGCTCTAGAATTTTGCTACAATATTCCTGGGTGGTTTCACTTTGGAATCTCTTTCAGGAGGCAACTGGTGGATTCTTTCAAATTCTATTTTTCCCCCTGTGTCTGAGATTTTGAAACAATTTTCCTTTATAATTTCTTGAAATATTATGTCTAGGTTCTTTCTGTATCATGGCTTTTGGGGTGTTCAATTAGTCTAAAATTACTTCTTTTCAATCCAGTTTCAACGTCACTTTATTTTTCCAATGAGAGAGTTAACATTTTCTTCTTCTTTTTCATTCTTTTGACTTTGCTTTGTTGTTTCTTGAAATCTCATGGAATCTTTAGCATCTTCTTGTCCAATTCTAATTTTTAATGAATTATTTTCTTTGGTGAGATTTTTCTCCTCTTTTCTCATTTGACCAGGTCTTCTTTTTAAGTTCTTTTCTTCAGTAAATTTCTTGTGCTTATTTTGCCATTAGGCCAAATCTGTTTTTTAAAGTGTTGTTTTCTTCAGCATTTTTGTGCGTCTTTTAAGAAGCTGTTAATTCTCTTTTCATAATTTTCTTCCATCACTCTCATTTCTTTTCCCAAGTTTTCCTCTACCACTTTTTATCTTTTTTTAAGCACTTCAGGAATTTCTTATTAGATTTGTATTTAATTCATATTTTTCTTTAAGGCTTTTGTGTTAACTGTTTCCATATTACTGTCTAAAATTTGTGTTTTGTGCTTCTCTTCCCCCATAATAACAATTCTTTTATGATCAATTTCTTTTACACTGTTGTTGTTTGCTAATTTTACCAGCCTATTTCTTCACCTTGAACTTTATGTTAAAGTTGGGCTCTGCTCACCTTAGTGTTGAGAGACACTCTCCCAAGTTTTGAGGTTTTTTTTTTCATGCAGCTATTTTAAAATATAGTTATGGGATTCTATAACTTTTGGTGCTACTCAGGTGGTATGATCCTGGGAGAGTAATGGCCACTGCTCTCCTCTTCTGTATTCTGGTTGTTTCCCAGCAAGGCCCCTTGCTCCTCTGCAGCTGCAAGTGCTTGTGTTCCTCTCTCCCTTGGAACTGTAGCCAGGCCCTGCTCCATTATGAGTCACCACAAACATGCCTTTCCACCCTGGAACTGTGACTTGAAATCGATATGGACAGGGTCTTGCACCCAGGGCCAGCAAAGTGTCTATTGTAATCTCTTTCTATCCAGTTTTCTGATATTTTTACTTTTTCTATGCTATCGAAAGCTACTCCTACCCCATTGCTCCTGATTGGACCCAGTCTAGTGTCACAGATCTCTCCTGCCAACCTCCGAAGTTGTCTGATGCTGAAAGGCTTTTTAGTCTGCCCCTCCAAAATTCAAATTGAGGTTTTATTTTAAAAGTGTTTGGTTGGGGAATGTCGGGTGGATTTACTTGTATTCCTGCCTCTAATCTATCTTCTTGGCTTGGCACCTATTGTTAAATTTTCTTTTTTTAAGTAGCATGTTCATAGTTTCCAATTACATGTAAAGATGGTTTTCAACATTCACTTTTAAGATTTTGAGTTCCAAATTTCTGTCTCACTTATTGACTCCCCTTCCACTTGCCCAAGATGACAAGCAATCTGACATAGATTATACCTACCCAATCATATTAAGCATTAGTCATATTGTGAAAGAAGTATCAGAACAAAATGGAAAAAAAACATGAGAAAGAAAAAAAGAACAACAAGAGAAGGTGAAAATAGTATGCATCAATCTGCATTAAGACTCTGTAGTTCTTTCTCTGCATTTGGATGGTATTTTGCATCATGTTTTTTTGAATTTTCTTAGAGCACTGCATTACTGAGAAGAGCTTACCAAAGTTGATCTTCGCACAATGTTGCTGTTATTACATATAATATTCTCTTGGTTCTTCTCATTTCACTCAGCTATATAAGTCTTTCCAGGCTCTTCTGAAATTTGCCTGCTTATCATTTCTTACAGCACAATAGTATTCCATTGCATTCATACACTACAACTAGTTCAGTCATTCCTCAGTTGATGGTCACCCCTACAAGTTTAAATTCTTTGCCACCACAAAAAGAGTTACTATGAACATTTTTGTACATGTGGATCTTTTTCCCTTTTTAGGATCTCTTTGGGATAAAGACCTACTACTGCTTTTTCTGCATCAGAGGATACACACAGTTTTATAGCCCTTTGGGCATAGTTCCAAATGGCTCTCCAGAATGCTTAAATCAGTTCACAACTCCAACAATGAATTAATATTCTAATTTTCCAACATTTGCTCGAACAACCATCATTTTCCTTTTCAGTCATATTAGGCAATCTGATAGGTGTGAGGTGGTACCTCAGAGTTGTTTTCATTTTCATTTCTCTAATCAATAATTATTTAGAGCATTTTTCATGTGACTATAGATAGCTTTACTTTCTTCATCTGAAAACTTTCTATTCATATCTTTTGACTATTTATCAAATGGGGAATAACTTGTATTCTTAAATTTAGACTCAGTTCTCTAGAACTCTAGAAATGAGGCCTTTATCAGAGACACTGGTCATAAAAATTCTTTCCTAGTTTTCCTCTTCCCTCCTAATCTTGGTAGCATTGGCTCTGCTTATGCAAAAACTTTTAATTTAATGTAATCAAAATTATCCATTTTGCATTTCATAATGTTCTCTATTGCTTTTTCAGTCATCCATTCTTCAAAGATCTGACAGGTATACTATTGCTTGTTCTCCTAATTTGTTTATGATATCACCCTTTATGTTTAAATCATATACCCATTTTGAACTTACTTTGTATATGCTGTAAGATGTTGATCTATGACTAGTTGCTGCCACAGTTTTCCCAGAAATTTTTGTCAAATAGAGAGGTCTTATCCCAGACACTGGAGTCTTTGAATTTATCAAAAACTAGGTTGCTATGATCATTAACTACTGTGTCTTGTGTACCTAACCTATTCCACTGATTCACCAGTCTATTTCTTAGCCAGTACCAAATAGTTTTGATGATTGCCACTTTATAATATAGTCTTAGATCTGGTACAGCTAGACTACCATTTTTTCTTTCTCAAAACCTTAAACCCAGTTCACTGTGAAACTCATAGATTAGACCACAATAGGTCCCTGCCCAAGCTTCATTTAATGGCTGTATTTTGGGCCCTCCTACCTTAGAGTGAATGTCAGTGGTAACTGTTTCTCTTTGGAATAGCAACCCTGAAGGTCCTCTCCCGGCTTGATTTTTCCTTCTGCCCTTCTTTCCTTCCCTCCTTCCTTCTTTCCTTCCCTCCTTCCTTCTTTCATTCTTTCCTTCCTTCCTTCCTTCCTCTCTTCCTTCCTCTCTCTCTTTCTTTCTTCCTTCCTTCCTTTTTCCTTTCTTTCTTTCTTTCTTTCTTTTTTTCTTTTCTCTCTCTCTCTCTCTTTCTCTCTTTCTTTCTTTTTTTTTCTAATTAAAGAGACCATCCCTTGACTTGGCTATACATTCTTAAAGAGGCCTATATACATTTAGAGATATAAAATTTTCCCTAAGAAGTGCTTTGACTGCATCCCATATATTTTTATTGTCTCATTATTATCATTCTCTTTAATGAAATTATTGATTGTTTCTATTATTTATTTTTTGACCCACTCATTCTTTAGGATTAGATTATTTAGTTTCATATTAATTGTAGTCTATCTCTCTATGGCCTTATATTACACATAATTATTTTTATTGCATCATGATCTGAAAAAGCATGGATTTAATGTTTCTACCTTTCTGTATTTGATTATGAGATTTTTATGCCCTAACACATGGTCAAATTTTGTGTAGGTGCCATGTACCACTGAGAAAATGGTATATTCCCTTCTCTCTCCATTCAATTTTCACCAGAGGTCTACCATATTTGACTTCTCTAAAATTTGATTCACTTCCTTAACTTCTTTCTCATTTCCTTTTATTTTGTCTGAGATCAAGATTGCTACCCCTTCCTTCCCCTTTTGAACTTTAGCTGAAGCATAACATATTCTGCTCCAGCCTTTTACCTTTACTCTCTGTATATCTCTCTGCTTCAAATGTGTTTCTTATAAACAGCACATTGTAGGATTATAGTTTTCGATTGTTAAATTTTTTATGTGAGAATTTATGCCTAGGAACCTGGCAGATGCTACAAACCATGGCTTGATTTGTTGTCATGTTTATGGACCAATTTAAGAATGTGATGGAAAAAATACTATTAATGCAGATTAAACATAAAAGTTTCTTGTGTCCATTTGGAGAGCCCATTGTTAAACATTTACCATCACTCTTGTGATACTATGTGATTGTGGCAAAATCATTTACCTCTGAGTATGTATAGCTTCACTTATAAAGTAAGTCTAGGAATAATTAGAATAGTCTTTAGAGTAACTGATATATAGCACTTTAAGTTTCTTCAAGGGCTTAATAGAAACTCGCTCATTTGATCCTTATAATTCTATGAGTCGGTTATTCAAAATATAATTGTCCCCATTTTATAGAAGAGAAAACTGAGTCTCATTTAAAATAAGTGACTTTTTCTTAGGTTTTATAGCCAGTAAGTGACACATATATGATTTAAATTCAAGTCTTCTTTACTGCAAATCCAAGACTCTAGCCATTACATGATATTGCCTCTCTTTCCTGTCCTCTTACCTTACAGGTTTGTTACAAGAATCTGATAACATAATGTTTTTAAAATACTTTGCAAACCTGAAAAGTATGTTTAAACATTGGTTATAATTTCATGAAAACATTATGATTGGAAGTTTAAGCAAAAATCAAATACATCTAATGTTAATTCTAATTGGAAAAGAAACCTGGGAAGCCTGACTATGTGTGTTCCTTAAGTAATTTGTCCTAGATTTTTTTTTTCACCCCTGGGAAAAAAGGCATATGAAGTAGGGATTTAAGCCATATGTATACCCTAATCAACTCATATTAAACTACAAAAGGTTTTTTCTCTAGAAGGAAAACATGTTTATTATGCCATAGTGGAGTTTATTCTTTATATAATGAATTCTTGACATAAATAACTTCTCAGAAAAAGGATGTAAAAACAGCCTCAGGTGGTCAGATGAACAGGTAAATTATACATCTGAATTGCAAATCATTAGGAAGACATAGATTTCCTCAGGCATCCTGTTAGGAGAGTCTTGGCATAGCCCTTCGTCTTTTTCCACATTAAATGTAGTATAATTATGATAGAAAAAGTTTATGAAATATCCTTGCAAAACACAGTGGCAAGACCCCATTTTAACAACTAGTTTTGTCATGCTAAACTGCAAGTGGCAAACTAGGAAGTCAGAGGAAAAGATAAACCAGGATGCCCTTTGGGGGAAAAAAAAGACAAGGTAAACAGGAGAATAGATCACAGCCCTTAATTTATACATTCATAGCTGGCTTAAATGTTAGCTGACAGTTACTGCTTTTATATCTGTTTGAAAGAACAGGCTACTTCTCAAAATGAAGACTTTTTTTTTCCTCCTTTTCAACAGAAGAGCTCCAAGGTATTTGTGGGTTTAGAGAAAAGATCTTTCAAGGCTGCATGCCATTATGTTCCTTCTGGAAGTATTCTTAGCACACTTTATTTATTTCCCTTGTGCTAAGCTCTCACCCTCAGAAAGCTGCAACCACAATTCAAATGGTATATTTTGAATGTAATTCAATAAATAACCCAACATAAGCTTCTTTCTAAACAGTCTGTTTTTGGCTGAGGCACCGAAGCCACTGGGCTATTGAGCAGTGACAAAGACCTCTCTCAAAAACAGCTTACCACACTCAGCCCCTGATTATTCCAGGATGGGTTATTTAGTTTGGGTTTTGTCCAGGACCTTAATTCCTTTTGCTCCTCATTATTTTTTCCTGTGTTTCAATAAACCATTATTTCTCCTTCCCCCTCCAGACTCCCCCTCTCAACTGTGCATAGGAAAAAGAAGCAGCAGAAACAGCATCATCACCAAATTGCACTGATTTCAGACCACAAATTCTGTGTTATAATAACAATATTATCACACCCTGCTAACATGGTGATTTTTAAGTAAATAAAAAGTATTTTCTGCACAACAGCCCTGTGAGGTAGCTTATACATGTGTCATTGTGAGTGGGGTAGAACTCTGCCTTGGACCCAAGGATTCTCAGGTCAAGTCTGGGGATTTTTCCATTTTAGACATTAATCGTATGTTTCATGGTTCCTTTGGATACTTGCCCTTTCTAGTGGTGAACAAAAACGTATAACAGATGGCATAAGAAACATTCACAGGCAGGTTTCCCCAGTTTCATTTCCAGGTGGAGATGTGTTTGGTTATTTGCATAAATTACCAATCATATTATTTCATTCTATATCTATTAGAAATATTTTGGATTTATTAACCACCAAAGTACCAGTTCTATCTTTCTTTTTTTTTTTTTACCACTTCCAAAATGTTTTCAGTAT
Organism: Trichosurus vulpecula; assembly: GCF_011100635.1. Classification (NCBI taxonomy): domain Eukaryota; kingdom Metazoa; phylum Chordata; class Mammalia; order Diprotodontia; family Phalangeridae; genus Trichosurus; species Trichosurus vulpecula. Next base: position 106,983,279 of record NC_050581.1, on the reverse strand, counting down.
GTTTGCCAGAGCAAACATGTATCCTGAGTTTTTTGGAAGGTTGTAATTTCAAAAATTCTGTCCCTTTCTTTCCATGAAGAAAATGATGCAAAAAGTCCATTGTCGTATATGAAGTAACAATGAAAATTAGATTGCATCTGGAATAAGAAAACCTGGGTTCAAATCCTGGTTCTGGTAACATTTCAGTTAAATAATAAATGTTTCAGTTGATTTTCAAATCTTTCTTTATAAGCTTAACAGAACATCTTTCTGTTTCAACTTCCTAAATGTTTAAAACAATTAGATTGAATGCATCAGGTACTCTTAATCTTCTCTCTGCCTTGGACCCCTTTGCAATCAAATGAAGCTTATATATCATAATAATGTTAAAATAATGAAAGGAAATACAATAGTCAATTTCAGCTAAAGATTAGCAAAAATAATGATGTCTTTATTTTCCCTCTCAAAGTTTACAGCTCATTCTGAAGTCTATCTGAATATGTAGACCTTAAGCTTAGGAATTCCTGGACAAGAGGAATGCTTTCACTTGTGAATCTACATTCTCCTTGTTTGTTGTTGCTGTTGTGGTTTTGGTTTTGATTAAGTTGGCTTGTGAGCACTGAAGACATTGATTAAATGAACTGATATGTAAAAAGAGTCCCCACTTTTTGTTTTACACTGTTTATAGTTTTTTTGTTTTTGCTTCATTGGGCTCCACATTATTTTTTTTTTCTTATTCTATGGGCTTTCCCTACCAAGTCACAGAAACACCTTTTAACCCTAAAGTTCCCTCCACATATGTATTTCTTATACTGAAACTACACTCTGCTCCTGTACCTATCTTTCTAAATGGCTTGTTCCTTCCAAAACATCCATTTTAAGGAGGATGTTGAGACCAGTCATGCCAACCCTGTCTTCTTTCCTCTTTGGGCTACACTCCTCATTCCCTGGACTTTCTCTACCTGTCTCCTCCCTTCATTACCTCCTCCAATTTTTCATAGTCACTTCATATATATTTTCCCCAGTTAGAATGCAAACTCTTGGGGTTAGGGACTATCTTTCTTTTTGCCTGTATTTGTATTCTCAGTGCCTAGCACAGTTTTTGCCCAGCACATCATAATCACTTAATAAGTAATTGTTCATTTTTCTTGACCATTAATTTTTAAAAGACCTAAACCTCAAAAGTAAGGACTCTTGTGATTCAGTAAAATAGACACGAAGTAATTGTGACTTAGAATATTTTTTACCAAAAGGTTTCAAATAAAATCTAGATTTATCATTTTTAAGTAATCTCAAAAATATCTTCTAACTCACATATCCATTTACTAAAAATAAATGGAAGCTCAATAATAGAAAATACAATATTTTTTAATACCTCAATTGGCCTTCTTTCTTTTTTTATCTTTATAACTAGATCAAGTAAAGGGAACAGAGCAGCCAGTTTAACTTCTAAATGGAATGTTTAAAGTAGAAGTGAGATCTAAGTAAAAAAAATGAGATGTGCTACATACAAGGCCAAGAGCTTAGTAACTGACAAAAAATGGGATTCATTTCTCAACCACTAGAAAAATAAACCGACAATTTCAGAGGGACAGAAAAGGAGAAGACATTTTGATAAAGAAAATGTCTCTTCAAGTTGACCCTTATTTACGCTCTCTACTATATCAGTGACTAGAAGGAAGCACTTAGAGTTCCAACTGCTTATAGGAAAACAAAACAAAAAAAATGAAACATGTGTGAGAAATAAACTCCATGTTGCTGAGAAGGAATTTCTATGATGCAGATCCAGAGAGTTCTGGAGTCCTTGGACAGCGAAAAAACATTTTGGATGGCATTGACTGAATATCACTTATGAACTTTTTCACAGGGGTAACATCTTTGAATGTATTAAGCAGTTGAAATGTTTCCTTTGTCTGTTCAAGAAAATTTAGGGTGTACAACTGCACAGTAGATGTTTTAGTGGATATTTGAAATTCAATTTGATTGCCCCTACACTAAAAGTAAGGTCCTGAATAAAGTTAGTTATCTTTTGTTAAATTGCTCTGAAGAAGTGACTCTATTATACCACAGTCACATAATTAGATTTCCCACCAATGTAGAAGGTTCAATGAAGATGCAAGGTTTTGTCCCATGGGTAGTGCCTAAAGGTTATTTCTATTGAGTAATTCTATAATGATCCTATTCCTTAGATTGAGGATTTTGTGTGTTCAGTCAGAGAGAGGTGAGTCTGGAGGACAGAAATGCCTCCATTCTCTGTGAAACACATATTTTGGTGTCACTATAGCCCTTCCCTCTGTCTCAATGAGTCTAGTACCACAATTGCAAAAATGATCAGGGGACTCTAACATTCCAATACTTCCTGTTGAAAAGAAGATCAAGTTAGCAACTAAATGTGCTCTTTGATGACTCAACACATAAAAAAATGGAACCAAGAGAAATATAAGGTACATACCAAGGATTAATTGCAAGGGATTCAATAAAGACAGACTGTTTGCCTCTACCTTTTGTGTATGCAACATGTAAAGCATTATGTGTCAGATTGTTTTTAGTAATTGGGTAGTTCATAAGAAAGATTGGGATAAACCTGAATATGATATGACTTTAAAACATAAAACTGCTTAGGAACAATTAAAAAGAGTAATTATCTTATACATATGAAGTAGAAGAGGAAGAACCAATGCAATGGAATTAGATGGGGGAGAAACCTGCTTGTATTAGGAATGGGTTCAAGAGAGAACAATATCTATATTTGTAGAAGAGTGTAAAATCTTCTAAATTCAGAAAAAAATAAAATGCTAAGGGGATAGGGAAGGGTGAGATGATAAGGGAGGGATCTCTGGAGGGAAAGGTGAGGTAATAGGTTAAAGGGCAGTATAGAAGGGTGTTTAGATTAATGACAACGGGAGGATAAGAGAGGGATCTTTGAAAGGATAAGAGAGAGATCTTTAGAGGGAAGGGCAAGAGAGTAGGTCAAAGGTGGGTAGAGGTAGGTGTTCAGATTTTTTTTTTTTAAAGGTGTTTTATTTATTTTTATTTTACCACACACGGTTCTACATAGTTTTGAGTTCCAGTTTTTCTCCCCTCCCTCCCCCCTCCCTCCCCAAGACGGCATGAAGTCTCATATAACTGTCATGTATAACTTCGCATTGAATTAATTTATGCTCTAGTCAAGTCGTGGAGAAGAATTTTGACCAATGGAATGAATCACGAGAAAGAAGAAACAGAACCAAAAAAAAAAACAAAACAAAACAAACAAGAAAAAAAAAAACCCCAAAAACAAAAACAAAAGAGAAGCAGAAAAGGCGAGCATGTAGTGTGCCTCAGTCTGTATTCAAACTTCCCAGTTCTTTCTCTGAATGAAGATAGCATTCTCCATCGTGAGTCCCCTGGAATTGTCCTTGCCCCTTTAGGTTGCTGAAAGAAGCGCAGTATGTCAGGGTTGGTCCTCATGGAATCCACATATCTGTGGCTGTGCACAACGTTCTCCTGGCTCTGCTCCGCTCACTCAGCATTATGTCGTGTAGGTTTTTCCAGGTTGTTATGAAGTCTGCATCATCCCCATTTCTTATGGCACAATAGTATTCCATCACCTTCATATACCACAGCTTGTTCAGCCATTCCCCAATTGATGGGCATCCCTTTGCTTTCCAATTCTTGGCTACCACAAAGAGAGCTGCTATAAATATTCTTGTACATATGGGTCCTTTTCCCGCTTGCATGATTTCTTTGGGATACAACCCTAGAAGTGGTATTACTGGGTCAAAGGGTATGAACATTTCTATAGCCCTTTGGGCATAGTTCCACACCGCCCTCCAAAATGGCTGGATCAGCTCACAACTCCACCAGCAATGCAACAATGTTCCAATTTCCCCACATCCTTTCCAGCATTTATCATTCTCCTGATTTGTTATTTTAGCCAATCTGACAGGAGAGATGTGGTATCTAAGAGTTGTTTTGATTTGCATTTCTCTAATCAGCAGCGATCCAGAGCATTTTTTCATATGCCTGTAGATAGCTTTAATTTCTTCCTCTGAAAACTGCCTGTTCATATCCTTTGACCATTTCTCAGTTGGGGAATGGCTTGTATTCCTATATATTTGGCTTAGCTCCCTGTATATTTTAGAGATGAGGCCTTTATCAGAGATACTAGTTGCAAAGATTTTCTCCCAATTTTCTGCTTCCCTCCTAATTCTTGTTGCATTGGCTTTCTTTGTACAAAAACATTTCAATTTGACATAATCAAAATTATCCATTTTGCATTTTGTAATGCTCTCTATCTCTTGTTGGGTCATGAATTCTTTACTTTTCCACAAATCTGATAAGTAAACTATTCCTTGCTTTCCCAAATTATTTAGAGTATCAACTTTTACTCCTAAATCATGAACCCATTTTGACTTTATTTTGGTATATGGTGTAAGATATTGGTCTATGCCCAGTTTTTGCCCTACCATTTTCCAATTTTCCCAACAGTTTTTGTGAAATAGTGAATTATTAGCCCAGAAACTGGCTTCTTTGGGTTTATCAAAGAGTAGATTGCTAAACTTGTTGATTTCACCTACTTGTGTACCTATCCTATTCCACTGATCCACACCCCTGTTTCTTAACCAGTACCAGGCAGTTTTGATGACTGCTGCTGTGTAGTACAGTTTAATATCTGATGTGGCTAAACCACCATCTCTAGCATGTCTTTTCATTAATATCCTAGATACTCTAGACCTCTTGTTTTTCCAAATGAATTTTGTTATTATTTTGTCCAGCTCAGTAAAAAAATTTTTTGGTAGTTCGATTGGTATGGCACTGAATAGATAGATTAATTTAGGTAGAATTGTCATTTTTATTATATTAGCTCGGCCTAACCATGAGCAAGTGATATTTCTCCATTTATTTAGATCTGATTTTATTCGTGTGAAAAGTGTTTCATAGTTATGTTCATATAGGCCCTGGGTTTGCCTTGGCAAATAGACTCCCAAATATTTTATAGTGCCAGGTGTTCAGATTTTTGAGAATGGGAGGATAAGGGAGCAATCTTGGGTGGGGGGGGCGGGGTTGGTGGTAAGTTAAGTAATAGGAGGGCAAGGTAGGGGATAGAGGTAAAATAGAAAAGTCAGAAAGGATAGGAACTAAGAAATATGCACAAACATAAAAACGAGATCAGCAGTAGAAATAATTAGGAAAAGTTTCTCTCTCTCTCTCTCTCCCTCTCTTTCTCTTTCTGCGTGTGTGTGTGTGTGTGTGTGTGTGTGTGTGTGTATGTGTGTGGGTGTGTGTAAACATGCTTAATTGTAGTCATCTAGGCAGGGGAGGAAGGGGGTGGGGAAAGAACAAAGTAAAAAGTACACAGCAGAGAATAAAAGAAAACTTACCCGGAAGCAAAGAGAAGCTGGACAGCTCTCAACACAATGCATAGTATTTACTACATAGGTTTTCTTGAAATGGAAATTTGTTGCTATATATTTTGAATCCTCATGTTCTGTTGTGTACATGACTTTTTTCTTTTGTATCTATGTTTTAATATTTAAGTTTATAATGTTTCTTTTTTTTCTTTTTTATTGTCTTTAATATTTAAGTCCATGATAAAAATATAAAAAAAAAATTAAAAATGGAGGGGTTTATCAACTATCTTGGAAGATGAACCCTATATATCCCAAAGCATTACATCTTACAGTAAACTCTTTATTTTCTAGCTTATTCAATATGCATATGAAAATGAGACAGAATTGATTTTGGAATTAAAATAAATGGATTTGAATCTTCTGATTCTTACTACTGGTATAACTGTGAACATCACTCCACTTCTGTAATTCTTAGTTTTCCCTTTTTAAAATGGTGGGAATGGAACAGATCATCTCTAAGGTATTTTCCAGCTCTATAATTCCATGACTTTTAATGATTAACAAGCCTGAAAGGCATGGAATTTTTTAATATAAATTAAACAACCAAAATAATAGGAGTATAAGCCTTCAAATATGAATTAAGGACACATTAAAATAATTACATTTCAAAAGGCATGTGATGTAGAGGTCATCAATTTGTGTGAAGTTGCAATGACCAATAAAATATATTAAGAGACTTAAGTATTCGATTTGGAGAAAATATAACATATGTATACATACAAACATACATATATATATACACACACACACACACACACAGAACATTAGTGCTATAAGGGAATTTAGAGGTCATTTAATCTAATCCCTTAATTTTACAAACGAGTAAACTGAAGCTCAAAAGTTAAGTTCAGGGTAAGTGACTTCCAGAAAAGGTACCTGCAACTTCTCAAAACTGAATCATGTTTCAAGTGCAAAGAAGCTGACTTTCTAAAGAAATCCTGTTAGTGTTTCTGTAGTGCAAGTGATCACTTACATATTTATACAAAACACACACACAAGTGTGTGCATACATGTATATATGCACATGTACACACATGCTATATACATATATGTGTTTGTGCATGTACTTATATGTATGCATATTCACACATGCATTGATATGCACATATAGATGTGTGTGTATATATACCCACATATGTAAACTAGTCTGGATTTGTATTTTCATTTTTTGCATCTCATGGTTACTCACCTGTATGAAGAAGATGTGCTTTGCAAATGAAGAGTAATTTAAAACCTAAGGACCCTAGACAACATATCACAATAAAATTTTTGTTTGGGTTTGCTCTTGTCTCTGGATCTGAGATTTCACTCTTGACTTGATGTAAATGTTTTTTCTAAAAACTACACTGAAGGCAAGCCTCAGAATATGATTAGCATAAAATAAACTAATATTATGTCTTCCAGTAATTTAGTTATGTATTCAGTAAGAATTTACTAAGCAGTTACCATATTCAGGGTAATGTTCTAAGCACCAGTGGGGGAAGTGTATGAACAACCTCTGCCCTCCGGGAGGTTATATTTTATTGAGGCAAATAAGACATATATTAAAAAAATTAATATTTTTAAAACATAATTTTGGGTGTTGGGACCTAGCAACTGGTAGAGTCTAAATGGGTTCTCTGTAGTTAAGCTGAACTTTCTTCTCTTCCCTCCTCAAATATACTTTATAATGCATGCATTAGTTTATATTAAGTTTTGAGAAAAGAGATTTAATAGACATCTAAGTGCCTTCTTTACACCAGTCCCTATGCTAAGCACTAGAGTTATAAAAATGAAAAACAGCATGTTTTGTACCCTTCTAGGGTTATAATGTTCCAGAATCAAGTATTGTTTGATTTTGTTTAAGAATTTTCTTGGTTTAGTTCTTTCTCTTGTACTTGTGGTACTTGCCAAAGGTGGTTTAGTCCTAAGATGGTAATGCAAGAAGCTCTGCCTGCTGCCAATTCACATGGAGGTGTTTGGGTATGGCTAATTCTGGAAGTATATGATAATGTGGAGAGAAGAGACTCTGATTCAGAGTATGCGCATATTCTGTAACTGTCTCTGATCTGCTTACTTTATGATTAAAAAAATATTCTTTTAATGGGCTTCTGGGCAAAAACTGATTTTGCGTACAAAATTGAAGAAAAAGCTAGTGTTCTCTCCTGGTGATGATCAAGGGAAGAATTTATTGTAAGCTTCCAAGTGAATGCTAAGACCTTAAGCTCTTAACTCCCCATCTGGGCTGTCAAATGTTTTATGAATGCATGGTCTTATGATTTCTTCTGTCCTTGTTATGTTTATTCTTTTCCAGATCTTAAGTGGAAAAGAACTGGATATATAAGAACTCATGAGCTTTAGAAAACTGAATGAGGAGCCAGGGAAGCACTGGATTTTAACCTGTACCATCCATGCCAGAACTATAATCACCTGTCAACTGAGAGGTTGTATCTACAAGCAAGGGAGAGATCAGTCCATTGGATAGGATATACATGAAAGTTAACTCTGTGATGGAAGGAATGTTTACATCATCTGTTTTAGAGGTAAGCCCACACTCTCCGAGGCCTAAGGGGTTAGATGGAAAGATATTCTGCCAGTTAGAGGTGATAACATTTGTACTTCTTTTCTTGCTATAACTTTTCAGTAAATATTGATTACATGATAAATAAGGAGATATTGCCATTTTTAGACGATACTGGGACAACAATCTCTGGTAATATTATTGAAAGGTATGTGCTAGATTGGGACTTGACACTATAGAATTTGAAGGACCTTAGAGGCAAGATGGAACAGGAGCAGACTTGTTCTGCTTGTGCTAGTGTAGGTTGGAAGAGAAGCTCCAGAGTTTTACAATGTTGTGATCTTTTTGTCCGGGCTAAATTTTTGAAGCACTTTAAAAATTTTGGAACTGAATTATTATATCACTCATCAGTAAATAGGGACCAGTACACCAACTAGAATGTATATATAACATTAATAAAATAACATTAACACAATTCAGTTCTTGCCCTGTGTAACAACAGTGTTACTAGCAGCTGTTGTGGGGGTGAAAGACCAACAACAAACGCACACAGAAGGGCTGCTAGCACAGGTCCTTTGATCTGCTTTTCTAAGGAAAGCAACCATAAGGGGTTAACAATCTCACTTTAATTAAACATACATATATCATTCACTTAGTTAAGGAGGAAAAGCCAGCACCTTGAACTTCAGAGCGTATACAAATAGAAATTACAAACAGACCAATAGAAAAGGTTTGTCTGATCAAGACATCAAATTCACAGTTACCAAAAAGAGAAGAACCAACATCTGGCTTTTCAAAGCTGGGTTGGGGGGTTCTTAACAAAGGGTATCCAGAGTTTTGTCTGGTCAAATCATGTGACACTCTTCCAATGAGTGAGATCTCCAAAACAAAACACCAATCTCAGAGCTTATATAGCCTTCTCAGGGACAGAGAGTGTCAAAACCATATGGCTCAAACCTACGGGAACGAGGCTTTCTTGTTTCTTAAGCAGGTCAAAGTGTCTTGATTCAAAGAAACAAAAGACAACAAAATTCCACATTTGAAGGGCAAGACTCATCAAAGTTACTTGATTACCTTAGCATTCTAAAGGAGAAAACAAAAATGTCCCACCCTGATTACCATAACACCCTGGAACATCTGTAGGTATTTACTTTAAAATGAAATGGTTAATTGCCATTTTTGAGATCTAGTCCCTGGTTTAATCTAGGAATAAAGAAGAAGAAGAAAGAAAGAAAGAATTCCAGGGAGGCTGGAATTCTTAGCCATCATGGACTATCCCATATACTGGTTTTACCACATAATTCTTCTGTGAAAAGTGGTACAATCTTTCCATCTAGATTTTAGATTTGGGAGTAGAAGTTTCTTTGGGAAAAAGGATGAAGAGAAGGACTTGAGCTAAAGGAGAAATAATCATGAAGGAAATTTGTAGAATTTTAAAATTGTGAGCAAGGATGAAGATTGAATGGAGAGGTACATACAAGAGGATATGAGTAGAACTTGACAAAAGAGAAGGTCTCAAAAATGAAAAAGAAAATAATACCACCCCAAGCTGCAGAATCCTAGCTTTGGAAGTAAGTCCAAAGGCTTTCTAGTTCAACTCTAATTTGAAAGAAAACCATCTATGAGATAACATCAAACATAAATTTTCATCTAGTTCTTTTTGAAGAATCCAGGTGAAGGGAACTCCATTACCTGAAACACCACATCTCACTTTGTGACCACTCTAATTATTAGAATTTTTTCCCCCTTTGACATCAGGTTTCTATTTGCTTCAATGTAATTTGGTTTCATTGCTATTTCTTATTGCCTCAGAATTCAACAAACAAGTCCATCCCCTTTATCTTGGCAACTCTTTAGATGTTAGAAATCTCTCTTATACTTCATTCAGAATCAAGCTGGACAAGGAGCTCCCAGATCAAGGAGAAAATATTGCAAGCAGCCAGAAAGAAACAATTTGAGTATTGTGGAAACCCAATCAGAATAACCCAAGATCTGGCAGCCTCTACATTAAGAGATCAAAGGGCTTGGAATATGATATTCCGGAGGTCAATGGAGCTAGGATTAAAACTTAGAATCACCTACCCAGCAAAACTGAGTATCATGCTCCAAGGCAAAATATGGATTTCCAATAAAATAGAGGACTTTCAAGCTTTCTCAGTGAAAAGACCAGAACTGAATAGAAAATTTGACTTACAAACACAAGAATCAAGAGAAGCATGAAAAGGTAATCAAGAAAAAGAACAAGAAAAAGAAATTGCAAGGGACTTACTAAAGGTGAACTGTTTTGTTGACATTCCTACATGGAAAGATGATGTGTATGATTCATGAGACCTCAGTATTAGGGTAGCTGAAGAGAATATGCATACATATATGTTTATGTATATATATATATGGGTGAATGTGTATGTATGTATATATCTATGTGTGTATGTATATATATATATATATAGAGAGAGAGAGAGGGGGGGGGGGGGGAGGGAGAGAGCGGACACAGGGTGAGTTGAAGATGAAGGGAAGATATCTAAAAGAAATAAAATCAAATTAAGGGATGAGAGAGGAACATACTGAGAGAGGGAGATAAGGAGAGATAGAATGGGATGGATTATCTCCCATAAAGGTGGCAAGAGGAAGCAGTGCTGTGGGAGGAGGGGAGTGGGCGGATGAGGGGGGAATGAGTGAACATTGCTCTCATCAGATTTGGCCTAAGGAGGGAATACCATACATACCCAATTGGGAATCTTACCCCACAGGAAAGAAGAGGGAAGAAGATAAAAAAAAATAGGGGGGATGATGGAGGGGAGGGCAGATGGGGGTGGAGGTAGTCAAAAACAAACACTTTGGAAAGGGGACAGGGTCAAGAGAGAAAATTCAATAAAGGGGGATGGGTTGGGAAGGAGCAAAATATAGTTAGTCTTTCACAACATGAGTATTGTGGAAGGGTTATACATAATGATACACAAGTGGCCTATGTTGAATTGCTTGACTTCTTAGGGAGGGTGGGTGGGAAGGGAAGAGGGGAGAGAATTTGGAACTCAAAGTTTTAAAAACAGATGTTCAAAACCAAAAAAAAATGTTTTTGCATGCAACAAGAAAATAAGATACACAGGCAATGGGGAGTAAAAATTTATCTTGCCCTACAAGAAAGGAAGGGAAAAGGGGATGGGAGGGGAGTGGGGTGACAGAGGGGAGGGCTGACTGGGAAACAGGGCAACCAGAATATATGCCATCTTGGAGTGGGGGGGGTAGAAATAGGGAGAAAATTTGTAATCCAAACTCTTGTGAAAATCAATGCTGAAAACTAAATATGTTAAATAAATTAAAAAAAATAAAAATTAAAAAAAATAAATAAATAAAAGAGGGACTCCAATAGAGAGGATATAGTAGATAGACCATTGGATTTGGGTTTAGGAAGACTTGGGCTCCCAAAACACCTCAGACACTAAGTGGCTGTATGATCATAAGCAAGGTGATTTAACTTTTCAGTGTCCTTATTTATAAAGTAAATGGAGTTTGATTTGATGGAAATATAATTTGTGAAAACAAGTAATAAAAGAAAACAGCTGAGACTTAATACATGGTATGCAGGTAAATGGTTAAGATAACAGTAAGATTAGATACCAATTCATTTGGAAAAGAATTAGATTTAGTGGACTACAAGTTATTGAGCTATATAATTCGATAGTCTCATATTGTAGTACCTCTGCCTTGCCCCATTACACCCCTCTTTAAGATTAAGATACAAATATCACCATATGCAACAGTAAGACAGGACTCATGTCCCGAAATAATGAAGTCATCATTTTGATCTGCTTTGCTTTATTTAAATAATCTCATTGAGTGCTGCATTCAGGTCTATGAGCCTTTTTTTTTTAAAAAAAAAAAAAGGTCATTATTCCATTTTGGAGGCATTTGGGGTTAAAAGACTTGCCCCAAGTCACACAGCTAGAGGATTTCTGAGGCTAGATTTGGCATTAGGTCCTCCTGACTCCAGGGCTAGTGCTTTATCCACTAGGCTCCCTAGCTGCCCCTTTAAATATTTTTAGATATGAAGGACATTGGCAAAATGAATAATATCCATAAGAGGAAGTCGATGATGACTGATGATGATGATGATGATGATGATGACAACTAATATTTACTTTTATAGTTAATATATACTATCTGAGGAGCTAGGTGGTACAGTGTATTGAGTGCTGGGCCTGGAGTCAAGAAGACCTGAATTCAAATCCTGCCTCAGATAGTTACTCGCTGTGTGACTTTGGGCAAATCACTTGACGCTGTTTGAATCAGTTTCCTCATCTGAAAAATGAGCTGGGGGAGGAAATGTCAAACCACTCCAATGTCTTTGCCAAGAAAATCCCAAATGGAGTTATGAAGAGTAGGACAGGACAAATGACTTAAAAGTAACAGCATATCTAGTTTGTATATCCCAAATCTTTGAGGATTAGTTCTATAATTGTCTACTTTTACAAATAAAGAAAGATAGGTTCAGTGAGGTTATGTTAGTTTTCTATGGTATACAGAGTAAGTATGTACCATGAGGCATTATTTGAAATCTAGTCATCCTTGACTTCAAGTCCAATACTCTTTTTACATAATGTACTGCCATTATGCCATAGGGATATCAACTAAAGAAACTTCAGATGTTTAACCTGGAGAAAATAATTAGAAGGAAATGATATTTATCTCCAAGAATATGATGGACTGTCATATGGAAGAGAAATTGAATTTTTCTGTTTGGTCTCAGAGGACACAACTAAGAGTAGCAGATGGAAGCTGCAGAGTCAGATTTAGATTTGCTATAAGGAAACCTTTCCTGGCAATGACAGCTATTCCAAAAAGGGCTTCTTTGGGAGCTAATGAGTCTCCCCTCATTGTAAGCCTTTTGGTAGATTGGGTTACTACCTTCCATGTATGATGTATACTGATATCTTATTTAACTAAAGGTTGAAACTATTATTCTGTAAAGTCTCTTCCAACTTGGAGATTCTATGATTCTTCCATACAACTATATAGATATGTAGTCTATACCATACCACTTAATACTTAAATATTATTGCATTGTTTCTTATTAAGATGTGCTGTTTATTTTCCCTTCTAGAAAATAAACTCAAGAGAAAAAGAAAAAGAAAAGTTTTACATGCTTTTTATATCTGACAATGTGTTATGACCATCGTAAAGATGAACACAGAGTAGGTACCCAAGCAAACACCCACAGGAAGTCATTAAAATTCTGAACAATGTACCTTCAGTTTGCATAATATTTCAATCAAATCTTGTTTCTCTCCATTTTTTCTTCATTCTGTCTTATCAGACTCATTATATTTACTCCTCTTTTTCCATAAGATTTCACAACACATTTATATTATATCCTAGTGTTGCCCTTTGCAGTCTTGATAGCCTGTGGAAAGCTTGGCAAGGAAAATAAAGGTTTGCTGCCTAAGAGAAACTCCAGCTCTTTCGTTATTTTCACTAAGGCTATTGATTTATATCAGTGTGACATCTTTAGGAAGTGGTGATAGTCGGTGTTCATATCTGGTCTTTTATTAGTTTCTTACTTTTTTATTATTATATTTTCATCAACAGTTTGTTTGAATAGGTGGGGTTAGAATAGAGTTAATTGAATACTGTATATCTTGAGGTAATAGGGAGTGGGAGAGGAGGGAACTAACCTACTATGTACTTAACCATTAAAGTTTTCCAAAAGTTGAATGAACTACTTCAGGAATTAATCAGTCTTCTCCTGATGAAGGTCTTTCAACAAAGCCTAGATGACCTTACCCACTGTAGGAAAATAATAAATATTGATTGAGTGAATTAAACAGATAAAAAGAACCTAGTGGCTCTATACCAGAAATTGTATTTGCTTTAAGTATTATTTCCCTTCAGATCTGTAAAACCAAATGAGTTGGCCATGCTTTGGACATGATTAATTGGATGTGGGAGTCAAAACTTTTAAATAGGTCTATTCATGTAAACTCTGATTATTCTTTTGTAACCTATGATTTTCTAGAAGTGAAATCAGTAGCTTTTGAAGATCTTTAGTTCTAATCGTTGTTGAGAATTCCATCCTAAGGTAAAATGAGATGAAATTTCTGCATATTTTATTTCAGTTTTATTCACAGTTTTCCTGGAATTAAAACATCTATCCCATGTTACATGACTATGTATATTTATTAAATTTTTATGTGTATATATATATATATATATATATATTTGTATATATATGTATATATATATATGTGTATATATACATATATATACACACATACACACACACATACACACACATTGAGATAAATCATAGGATTTAGAGTGTAAATCCTATGGTCTAAACAATGGTCTAAACTTTAGATCACTGAGAGATATTAAGAATCATCCAGTCTAGTTACAATATTTTAAAGAAAAGAAAACTAAATTAGAGAGAGGTTTAAAGTTATCCTAGAATTGTCCTTGGGAACACAGGTAGCAAAGCCATCAATCAAGTCACAGCCTTCTAAATCCGAATATAGTGCTTTTCCAACCATATTAATGGATGTTTAATCGCTTAGGGGCTGCTTTGAAATGAAACACTACTTTTTAAAAGTCCATAGTGCACATATTTTGAAAATGTGTCCTTTTTAAAAATATTTATGAACATATTACTTTCTAAAAAGAAGAGCAGACTTTTGCCTTTTTTTTTTGCAGAAAAAGTATATCTCAACATGCAAAATCCACACTTTGGTAATTTAATGAACCAAAAATCGATATTCAAATCCTAAGCACACTTCTAATCAAATCAGTTTTTTAATAATAGCATGACAAACATTTTCCTACTGATAATTGGACAGAAATGATTAATAAATGTTTGATGCTTGCATATTGATTTTTCAGTAACACCAGCCATTATTTCAGGGCAACTTTGCAGTTTTATGAAAATCAGAGCATATGACTCTCATATATACTCCCCAAAATAAAGAATAGGGATATATTTTTTTGTCTTCTATTCTTTTCCTCAAAGTCTGACATGTTAATCAAGAACAACCCAAACCAATTTAATCCAACAGTAGTAGAGATATGTCTGGAACTCTGATTTCATTGATATTGGGAATCCTAGGTGAAGATATTTCCTTTCCTAATGTAATTTTTCATATCTTTAGATGCTTAAAGTTTTAAAGAGTTGTCTAGACAGCACTGAGTGGTTAATTGACACACTAGGACTACCTAGCTGGTAGTTATCAGATCTTAAACTCTAGACTTCCTAGCTTTGAGTCTGGTTCCCCAACTATTATACAACACTGCCTCTCAGTCTAATCTGATGAGCATATATTAAGTTTTATCTTTTTCAAGGCACTGCCCTAAGCTCAGAGTATATAAACAGGAGGTAAAAAAAAATAGTCTCTGCCTTTAGGGAACTTCTATTCTACTGCAAGAATACACATAAAAATGATTTTTAAGGTGGGGAAAAAGCAAATAGGGTGATCAGGAAAGACTTCCCTTAGTACATAGGACATAAATTGAACGAAATAAAAGTATCTGGGTTAAGTTTTTAAGATGACAAAAGAAAGATATAATTACTGTCAGATTCAATTCAATAAACATTTATTCAAGGGCTACTATTTGCCAGGTACTGCACTAAATGCTGGGCTTAACAGATGGGCTCTAGATGAAGAGAGAGACTGTTGGCAGAGTTGGAAATTAATCTAGTCACTCTGGAAAACAATTTGGAATTATGCTTAAAAAATGCCCTTATCTTATTACTCAGAGTTCTGAATGTTAAGCATATACCCCAGAGATGTCAAAGACAAATAGAAAAGTGCCATTTATAGCAAATTTTCATGCTAGTACTTTTTGTGGTAGCAAATAATTAGAAACAATTTAGGTATTCATTGATTGGGGAACAGCTATAAAAATGTGGTACATTAGTGTAAGAGATGACTACTAAACTATCTATCAGAAGTAAATGTAAGAATTCAGAGAAGCATGGGTAGATTTACATGTGAACTTTTACTGGGTAAATTAGGCAAAATCAGGTAAACATTCACTACAATCGTATGAAGAGAAAGAAAAAAAATAGAACAAAACTAAATACCACATAATTGCAATAATTGAGATTTGATCATGCAAGAGTTAAGAAAGTGTTCCTTCCATTTTAATTACATAGGAGGGAATTATAGATTTTGAATGTTGCAAATACTGCCAAGATATAGTTGATATATTGTTTAGTTCTGCTGCACAACTTTTGTTCTGTCTTTTTGAGTCTTTGTTAGAAAGGCATATGTCACTGGATAGGGGAGGAGAGTGAAATATATTTTGGAATGAACGTGATGTAACAAATCAAACAAACAAAAGGTATCAAAAAAAGAAAGAAAATGACCTGGACATTCTAAGTACATTTTAGACACAGAACACAAACTGAACAAAAGTATGCAGGCAAGAACTAGAATGATAAAATCCATGAAAAACAAATAGGCTAATTTATTTGGAATGCACATCATGTGAAGGGAAGTAAGGGGTACTAATTCTGAAAAGGTGAATTAGTGACAAACTATGAAACATTTTAAGTGCCAAGACAAAAGTGCTTTGTAATCTGTAAAGTGTTATCAAAATGTCCAGTTATTATCTTTCCATGTAAAATAGTTCTTATTATAAATCGTGTGAATGGTTTTACAAAAAAATGAAATAGAATCTTTACTTGTGAGCAGATAGGTATTAAAGGTGCAGGGTGCTGGACCTGGATTCAGGAAAACCTGAGTTCAAATCCAGCTTCAGGAATTTATTAGCTGTATGACCCTGGACAACTCACTCAATCTCTAGTGGCCTCAATTTCCTCATCTGAAAAAAGGCTAATGATAACAACTCTCAAGGATGCTGTGAATAATGGATAGTATTTGTAGAAAACTTTCAAACTTTAAAGTCTTATATAAACTCTAGCTATTACTATTGTGAATGTGTCTACGTATATATTTCCTTATTGTCTACATCAAGCTATATCTACATCTATCCATCTATCTATATCTATCAATCTAATCTATACACACATACATGCAATTATACATATGTAAATATATGCACATACATACATATATACACATACATACATATATACACATACATACATATAGATATACTGATCCATATACCACACAAAAAGAGGACCAAATGAATGATCTGATACCTCTCCCATTTTGAAAATGGTTTGCTGATCATTACATCTTTGTTTTTGTATCTCTTCCTGACAGTAATAGCCTAATAAATGATTGTTGAATGATTAATAGTCTTACCTCCTTTGACTCAGTAAATTGTGAACACCTGGAAATAATTTAGGGATTACTAAGTTGGGAAGCTCCAAAAATACTTCCATTTGACAGAATCCTAACTTTTCCAGTTCTTACATTTTATTCCTTTCCAAGTACTACATGATCCATCTATGCTGGATCACTTGCTATTCTTTGAATATGATGTTCCATCTCCAATATCTGTGCCTTTGCATAGGTCCTCCAAACTTTTGGCTCTTGGAATCTCTGGATTCCCTGAAGATTCAGCTGAGGGATGCTCTCTTCCACAAAGTCTTTTTTTCATCTGTCATTTCCTAGTGTTAACCCTATCTACAGCCACCTTCCATCAGCTCTGCATTTTTAATATATATTCTGGTTTATATTTATTGTCTTTTATTTGAATACTGTTTGATTGAATTTTTTTAATTTTTATTTTGTGACCTTAGTGTTTAACAAAGCATCTGTATATTACATAGTAAGGCCTCAATATATTTTTGTTTGTTGAGCAACTGATTCCTCCCATAGACAAGAGACTTCAAATTCTCAGTTTTCTTGGTACTAGATAAGTATTTGAGATGGCTTAACAGAAAGCTGAAATTACTCAACATCTCTTTTTACTTCCATATTCTCTATCTACTAGGAGAATAAAGAATAAATGTGGTTGAGAAAGTAGTGAAGTCCAAGGTCAGTGTAGAGATAGAAAGTCAATATTTATCTGCCTTTGGTGAGTACGTCTCCAAGAATATATAAATTTACTTGGCAGATGGCTGAACAGTTTTATAGGTTTGATCACCAAATTATATTAGTATTCCTTAAGGGAACTTGAAGAATGGGAAAAAAATTACAAAATGTCTGTAGAACAGGTAGAGATCGGAAAATGTCCCAGTTTTCAAAGCTGAGAATCTAGGACTTTATAACTACTCACGTCTAAATCTAGTGTTAATTGCTAGGAAAGGACCAATTGTTTTACTGATCATTTACAAGTACTTAGAAAGGGTTATATTATTTATTATTAATATTATTGTTATTGTATATATTGCTTATATCAAGTCATGCCAAAGTAATTTCATTTTTGTGAATATTAGAAGGCTGATAAAGTAGTAAGGAAAATGTCATAGAGGTAGTAAATTTAGATTTCAGCAGGATATTTAATAAAGCTCTTAGGATATACAAATGGGCAAGACAGGGGTGGAGCCAAGATGGCCTCATGAAGGCAGCCTCTTACCGGAGCTCTCTCACAAGGTCTGTCAGATTCCCATAAAAAAGTGAATTTGAGCAGATTTGAGAGAGTCAGAAACCGCGAGCAGTCTGCGTGGGGCAAATTTCCGAGCCGGGAGAGTCTGAAAGGCCAGAGGAACAAACCTGCAGGCGCGGAGAGTGCTCGGTGCGGGGCTGCTCCAGACCAAGGCGGAGGCGGCCGGCCGGGAAATCCACGTGGGAGACGGGCTGGGAGAAAGCTGGGCGCCCGAAACCGGCAGAGATCCCCAGGCCTCCCAACACAGGACGGCAGTCTCTGGGAGCGACGAGAGGCAGCGCAACGCCACCAGCCGCGAAAACACCCAGCCCTGCCGCTTGCAAAACTCAGGATCTCAGCCTCTTGAACTTCCGGAAGACTCAATGTCTAGGTAAACGGCTCTAACCCCTCCCCCCCTCACCCAGAGAATTCCTCGGGAAAAAAAAAAAAAAGAGAACTGAAACAGAGGAGAGAGTAGCGGGGCTTCACAGGACAAATACTAGAAGCTCATTAGTCCCAGAGGGGAAGAGTCGGCAGGGGGCCAAGCCAGGAGCCCAGACGTAACCTTGCTCCCCCAGGGGAAGCGCCAGTCATCAGCTCAAACAACAAACAGCTGAGACCATTGCTGAAAAGCAAGGGCTGGAGAGCACCCACAGGGAGTGAGACGCCAGGGAGCCAGACCCCTCCCCCACACCTCAGGAAACTGAAGGTTATAATTTTAGACTCACAACCCCCAGAATAAGAAAGCTGGGACAGAAAGCCCTGAGACTCACAGATAGAAATTCGTTCTAACACCAGCAAAAGGCAATCCAACATGAAGAAGAACACAAAAAAACCGAGGACAATAGATTCTTTTTATGGAGACAGGCAGGATCAAAATATCGACGTAGAAGAAGATAGCAATGACACGGTAGATACATCAGATACCTCAAAAGCTAATATGATCTGGTCTCCAGCCCAAAAAGCACTGCTGGAAGAGCTAAAAGAGGATTTTAAAAACCAAATTAGGGAGCTAAAAGAAAATATGGAAAAAATGGAAAAAAGGGAGAAAAAATCCACTGACGAAATCAAGTCCCTAAAGAATAAGATTGGCGAAATGGCTATGGAGATTCAGAATCTAGAGAGAGAAAAGGACACCCTGAGAGGTGAAATCAACCAATTGAAAATGGAGGCTCAAAAGCAAAATGTAAACACTAACTCATTTAAAATTAGACTTGAGCAAGTGGAAGCTAATGAATCTATGAGGCATCAAGAAGTAATAAAACAAAATGTAAAGAATGAAAAAATAGAAAAAAATGTGAAATATCTGATTGGCAAAACAACTGACCTGGAAAATAGATCCAGGAGAGACAATTTGAGAGTTATTGGTCTACCGGAAATCCACAATGAAAAAAGGAGCCTTGACAGTATCTTCGAAGAAATTATCAAAGACAACTGCCCAGAGGTCCTAGAACCAGAGGGCAAAATAGTCATTGAAAGAATTCACCGATCACCCCCTGAAAGAGATCCCAAACTGAAAACACCAAGAAATATTATAGCCAAATTTCAGAGCTATAAACTTAAGGAGAAAATACTGCAAGCAGCCAAAAAGAAGCAATTCAAATATCATGGAACTACAGTCAGGATCACGCAGGATCTCTCAGCTTCCACATTAAAAGACAGGAGAAATTGGAATATGATATTCCGAAGGGCAAAGGAGCTGGGACTACAACCAAGGATCAACTACCCAGCAAAACTAAGCATAATTTTCCAGGCAAGGCGATGGACATTCAATGAAATAAGGGAATTCCAGACCTTCCTGATGAAAAGGCCAGAACTCAATGGAAAATTTGATCTCCAAATACAAACCTCAAGAGAGACATAAAAAGGTAACCGGGGAAAAACCCCACAAACTTCATTAACCAATAAGCTTAGGTTGTTTACATCTTTATGTGGGATTATATCATCTTATGTATGTTTTTTATGTATATATATGTATATATATATATACATATACATATATAAGTCATTCTTGTGAATGGTACAACTATTGTGACAAATGAAAGGGATATACATAGGTTGTGAATGCCTGTATAAATTAACTGATGTAAAGATATAAAATATAAATAAGAGATATAAAGGGAGGGCTATGAGGGAAGTGGTAAGAAGGTTGTAGAAAAGGGTAAATTACACCAAAGGAAGTGGCAAAAAAACATATTATAGTAGAGGGAAAGAAGGGAGGGAGAAGAGCAGTATTTGAGCTTTACTGTCATCTGATCTAGTTCAAGAAGAGAATAACATACTCTGATAAGTTTATCCTACAATATGCTGTTTACAAGAAACACATCTGAAACAGGGGGATACACATAGGGTTAAGGTAAAAGGCTGGAGTAAAATATATTGTGCCTCAGCTAAAGTAAAAAAAGCAGGTGTAGCAATCCTAATCTCAGACAAAGCAAAAGTAAAGATAGATCTAATTAGAAGAGATAAGGAAGGACATTACATCCTGCTAAAAGGCACCATAAACAATGAAGCAATATCATTGCTTAACATATATGCACCAAGTGGTAAGGCATACAAATTCTTAGAGGAGAGGTTAAGGGAGTTACAGGAAGAAATAGACAGCAAAACTATAATATTGGGAGACCTCAACCTCCACCTTTCTGAACTTGATAAATCTACCCTCAAAATAAATAAGAAAAAAGTTAAGGAGGTAAACAGAATTTTAGAAAAGGCACATATGATAGACCTCTGGAGAAAACTGAATGGGGATAAAAAGCAATATACTTTCTTCTCAAAAGTACATGGCACATACTCAAAAATTGACCATGTACTAGGGCATAAAAACCTCACAATCCAGTGCAGAAAAGCAGAAGTAGTCAATGCATCCTTTTCAGATCATGATGCAATAAGAATCATTTTTAATAAAGCACCATGGAAAAATAAGCTAAAAACTAATTGGAAACTAAATAATTTAATTCTAAAGAGTGAGTGGGCCAAAGATCAAATCAGAGAAACAATCAATAATTTCATTCAAGAGAATGACAATAATGAAACAACATACCAAAACTTATGGGATGCAGCAAAAGCAGTTCTTAGGGGAAGTTTTATATCTCTAAATGCCTACATGAATAAAATAGGGAAAGAGGAGATCAATGATCTGGGCATACAGCTGAAAAAGCTAGAAAAAGAGCAAATTGAAAACCCCTAATTAAATACCAAATTAGAAATACTGAAAATCAAAGGAGAGATTAATAAAATTGAAACCAAGAAAACTATTGAATTAATAAATAAAACAAAGAGCTGGTTTTATGAAAAAACCAATAAAATTGACAAACCTTTGGCCAATTTGATTAAAAAAAAAGAAAGAAGAAAATCAAATTACCAGTATAAAAAATGAAAAGGGTGAGGTCACCTCTAATGAAGAGGAAATCAAAACAATAATTAGGAATTATTTCGCCCAACTGTATGCCCATAAATTTGACAACCTTAGAGATATGGATGAATATCTACAAAAACATAAACTGCCCAGACTAACAGAGAAGGAAGTGAAATTTCTTAATGACCCCATATCAGAAAAAGAAATTGAGCAGGCCATCAACGAACTCCCTAGGAAAAAATCTGCAGGGCCAGATGGTTTTACATGTGAATTCTATCAAACATTTAAAGAACAACTAATTCCAATACTTTGCAGACTATTTGGGAAAATAGGGGAAGAAGGAGTCCTACCAAATTCTTTTTATGACACAAATATGGTACTAATACCTAAACCAGGTAGAGTTAAAACAGAGAAAGAAAATTATAGACCAATTTCTCTAATGAATATTGATGCAAAAATTTTAAATAAAATATTAGCAAAAAGATTGCAGCAACTCATTACGAGAATAATACACCATGACCAGGTAGGATTTATTCCAGGAATGCAAGGCTGGTTCAATATTAGGAAAACTATTAGCATAATTGACCATATCAACAACAACACTAGCAAAAACCATATGATCATCTCAATAGACGCAGAGAAAGCCTTTGACAAAGTACAACACCCATTCCTATTAAAAACACTAGAAAGCATAGGAATAAGGGGAACCTTCCTCAAAATTATAAATAGCATCTACCTAAAACCATCAACAAGCATTATTTGTAATGGGGATAAACTAGATGCATTCCCAATAAGATCAGGGGTGAAACAAGGATGTCCATTATCACCCCTATTAATCAATTTGGTTCTAGAAACATTAGCTGTAGCAATAAGAGAAGAAAAAGAAATTGAAGGAATTAGAATAGGAAAAGAAGAAACTAAATTATCACTTTTTGCAGATGATATGATGATTTATCTAGAGAATCCTAGAGAATCAAGTAAAAAACTACTTGAAATAATAAACAACTTTAGCAAAGTTGCAGGATATAAAATAAACCCACATAAATCCTCAGCATTCCTATACATTACTGACAAAGCCCAACAGCAAGAGATAGAAAGAGAAATTCCATTCAAAGTTACTGAAGGCACTATAAAATATTTGGGAGTCTATTTGCCAAGACAAACCCAGGGCCTATATGAACGTAACTATGAAACACTTTTCACGCGAATAAAATCAGATCTAAATAAATGGAGAAATATCAGTTGCTCATGGTTAGGCCGAGCTAATATAATAAAAATGACAATTCTACCTAAATTAATCTATCTATTCAGTGCCATACCTATCGAACTACCAAAATTTTTTTTTACTGAGCTGGACAAAATAATAACAAAATTCATTTGGAAAAACAAGAGGTCTAGAGTATCTAGGATATTAATGAAAAGACATGCTAGGGATGGTGGTTTAGCCACACCAGATATTAAACTGTACTACACAGCAGCAGTCATCAAAACTGCCTGGTACTGGTTAAGAAACAGGGGTGTGGATCAGTGGAATAGGATAGGTACACAAGTAGGTGAAATCAACAAGTTTAGCAATCTACTCTTTGATAAACCCAAAGAAGCCAGTTTCTGGGCTAATAATTCACTATTTCACAAAAACTGTTGGGAAAATTGGAAAATGGTAGGGCAAAAACTGGGCATAGACCAATATCTTACACCATATACCAAAATAAAGTCAAAATGGGTTCATGATTTAGGAGTAAAAGTTGATACTCTAAGTAATTTGGGAAAGCAAGGAATAGTTTACTTATCAGATTTGTGGAAAAGTAAAGAATTCATGACCCAAGAAGAGATAGAGAGCATTACAAAATGCAAAATGGATAATTTTGATTATGTCAAATTGAAATGTTTTTGTACAAAAAAAGCCAATGCAACAAGAATTAGGAGGGAAGCAGAAAATTGGGAGAAAATCTTTGCAACTAGTATCTCTGATAAAGGCCTCATTTCTAAAATATACAGGGAGCTAAGCCAAATATATAGGAATACAAGCCATTCCCCAATTGAGAAATGGTCAAAGGATATGAACAGGCAGTTTTCAGAGGAAGAAATTAAAGCTATCTACAGGCATATGGAAAAATGCTCTGGATAGCTGCTGATTAGAGAAATGCAAATCAAAACAACTCTTAGATACCACATCTCTCCTGTCAGATTGGCTAAAATAACAAATCAGGAGAATGATAAATGCTGGAAAGGATGTGGGGAAATTGGAACATTGTTGCATTGCTGGTGGAGTTGTGAGCTGATCCAGCCATTTTGGAGGGCGGTGTGGAACTATGCCCAAAGGGCTATAGAAATGTTCATACCCTTTGACCCAGTAATACCACTTCTAGGGTTGTATCCCAAAGAAATCACGCAAGCGGGAAAAGGACCCATATGTACAAGAATATTTATAGCAGCTCTCTTTGTGGTAGCCAAGAATTGGAAAGCAAAGGGATGCCCATCAATTGGGGAATGGCTGAACAAGCTGTGGTATATGAAGGTGATGGAATACTATTGTGCCATAAGAAATGGGGATGATGCAGACTTCATAACAACCTGGAAAAACCTACACGACATAATGCTGAGTGAGCGGAGCAGAGCCAGGAGAACGTTGTGCACAGCCACAGATATGTGGATTCCGTGAGGACCAACCCTGACATACTGCGCTTCTCTCAGCAACCTAAAGGGGCAAGGACAACTCCAGGGGACTCATGATGGAGAATGCTATCTTCATTCAGAGAAAGAACTGCGAAGTTTGAATACAGACTGAGGCACACTACATGCTCGCCTTTTCTGCTTCTCTTTTGTTTTTGGTTTTGGGTTTTTTTTTTTTTGTTTGTTTGTTTTGGTTCTGTTTCTTCTTTCTCATGATTCATTCCATTGGTCAAAATTCTTCTCCACGACTTGACTAGAGCATAAATTAATTCAATGCGAAGTTATACATGACAGTTATATGAGACTTCATGCCGTCTTGGGGAGGGAGGGGGGAGGGAGGGGAGAAAAACTGGAACTCAAAACTATGTAGAACCATGTGTGGTAAACTAAAAATAAATAAAGGAAAAAAAAAAACAAATGGGCAAGACAAAGAAGGTTACATTGGGTTCTAGAATTATTAAATAACAGATGCACTTAAAACTGCTTGAAGAGCTATAAGAAAATAAGATTTTGATTAAACTATATAGAGTTTAAAGCAGGGTACTTCTGATGACCTCAAAATATTATCTAGTTCTCATGTTAGAGATGAGTAGAGTAAGAACCAAAGCTGTGACATGACTTGACCAGTAGTATATTGGTAGAAATGTATCCGAGGTAAAAATTGAATATAGGTTTTCTGATCTAGGTACAGGGCTCTTTTAGCCTTACATTGCCTTACAGTATCACCTTAGAGGGAGATTTCTAATAGCATGTCACAAGCCTCAATTTTCACTGTGCTAGTCTTCAAGTAACATTTATATCAATTGTATGAAGTATTGGATTTCATGCTTATGAAACCTGAAGATTAATGAAAATGGAAAGATTAAGAATTGGTCAACACAGGTGAGATTTTAACAATATTTTCAAAGACTACAAGTAAAAGGACCTCATGTCAAATCCTGCCTCAGACATTTATCAGTGGTGTTACCCTGAACAAGTCAATTAAATGATATGTGCCTCAATTTTCTTATATGTAAATGAGGGGGTGAATTTGGTAATTTCTAAGGTCTATTCGAAGTCCCAGCCTATGATCCTATAAGTGGTCTTATTTAATTCCAGCTATGAGCACCATAGTAATTAATAAGAGCTACCATTTCTATTGTGTTTGAAGGATTATGAAGTGCTTTACAGATATCACATTTGATTTTCACAACAACCCTGCCTGGGAAGTAGGTATTGTTATCATCCCCATTTTAGTGATGAGGAAAGTGACACAGACAAATGTTAAAAAATTTGTCTAGGGACACAAAGCTCATCCAATTCTGAGGCTAGATTTGAACTCAAATTTTCCTGACTCCAGATCTAGTGCTTGTCCACTTTTCTGCATAGTTGGCTCTACTAAATATATATTGTTTACTTAGTGACAGCATAGACATAAATTTAAAAACCTGAATTTGTGTATCTAAACAAACTATGAGTCTTTGGATCTGGAGGCCTTTCATGATTTATATTAATTATCTGAAATAGTCTGGAAAATGAATAAGCCATTAGACTCAGGGTCTTGATTCATAGGTCAAGACTACAACTGGTAGACTAGTCTGCCTTATAAATTCTATAACCTACGAATGGAATGTGCTTCAACTTTCCTAATTTTGTTACAGTAATTACATGCTGACCTATATTATTAAATAAAATGAATAAAACTAAATGACTTCCGCAAAATCTTCACATAGAGGCATGGAGAATTTAAGCTTAATGAAATTGTTTTAAGGAGAAAGTTACTGGCTGCTAAACATAGAGAATTAAAGAGCAAAGTCTACTTCATTTCTAAGTCTGGGTAATGCTGAGATAGTGATTAGATTATGCTTTTCTCATTTGGTCTCATTTATTCTATATTGTCTGACTTCATTCTTCTTCAAACAATAGAATCAGTGATGCCAGGAATAGCTAGCACTTGCAGCATTTTCTACAATAATATATGGGCCAGCTTTCTATAAATAATGCATTTCAAATTAACTAGCTGCAACATTCTTGACATGCAAAATATTTCTTGGGTAAGAGTTCCACAGTAAGAAAATACTTCTACCGAGTATAATTACTAGACTGCATCACTGCGGCAGCTCTAGCTTATTCTTTGCCAATTATAGTCCATTTTTTGTTAGAAAATTGTTTAAAAATCTTTGCAATATGCTCCTTTCTGTATGCTTATACACCAGAGTGTTCTCCATTTTTTTCTGGCAGATTGTCCTCTTTATTATCCTCACTCTCTCACTAATCTTCAGTTTTTCCCTTTCCCTTTCTTCTGTTTTTTTTTTTTTTATTGCGAGCCAACCCCATCCTAAAGAGCAACAACAAACGTCTTCAGTTGATCCAACTACATCTGCTAGCTCTTATTTTTAATAGTTAAATTTTGTAAGAAAGTTACAAAAAATCATGCCTCCACTTCTCCTTTCACTGTCTTGTAAAGACTCTGTAGTTGGGCTTCTTGCCTCATGATTCAACTGAACTTACTCTAAAGCTACCATTGCTAGATCTAAAGACTTTTTTTTTACTCAATCTGGATCTTTCTTGGCCTCTCTGTAGCCTTGGGAACACCAAACACACTCTTCTGAATATTTATAATTATAACTAATGACCTTGACAAGGTGCTTTACAAATATTAATCTATTTTATCATGACAGGGTGATAGGTGTTATTATTATGCGTATTTCACATCTGAACAAAGTGTCTGAGGTAGAGATTAAGTGATTTGCTCAGGGTGGATCACATAGCCAATAACTGCCTGAGGCAGTATTTGAACTCACATTCTATGTCTAGAGCTCAATCCACTGAGCCACAAAACTCTGTCTAGATTTTTGTTGATGCTGCTATCTCCTATCTCTTCACACTCACTAAATGTGAGTATCTCCCGAAGCTCTGTCTTAGGCACTTTTCTCTTCTCCCTCTACACTATCTTGCTAGGTTGTCTCAACCATTCCCATAGATACATTTTCTACCTTTATACAGATGATTCTTATACTTGTTTACACAACCCTACTGTCTCCCCTCAACTACCATCTCCTGCAATCTATCCTAGACATCTCAGATTGGTTGTCTGCCTTATAGGTATCTCAAACTCACCATATCCATAATGGAATTCATTATTTTACCACAAATTTTCTCCTTTTCCAAATATTTATTTAAAATTTTTAATTTATTTTGAAAATTTTTAAATATTTAATTTCAAATTCTTTCTCCCTCTATAGGCCCACTCACACTCACTGAAGAGGCAAGCAACATTATATAAATTACACATGCAAAGTCATACAAAAGATATTTCCATATTAGCCATGTTGTCAAAAAAAAACATGAAAAAGTTAAAAAAAATTATACTTCAATTTTCTTCTCACAGTTCATCAGTTCTGTCTCTGGTGCAAGATAGTATTTTTCATCCTGAGTCTTTCAAAATTGACTCAGATCACTGCATTGATCAGCATAGCTAAGTTTTATATAGTTGATAATCATTGCAAAGTTGCTGTTACTATGTATAATGATTTCATGATTCTGCTCACTTCACATTGCATCAGTGCATATATCTTCCCATGTTTTTTTTCCTTTTCTAAAAATAACCCCCTGCATTATTTCTTATAGCACAATAGTATTCCATCACACCTATATACCACAGCTTTTTCAGCCATTCCCCAAATAATAGTCATACCCTTAATTTCCAATTCTTTGCCACCATGAAAGGCTACTATAAATATTTTATTTCATATCAGTCTTTCTTCTTTTTCTTTGATCTTTCTTTAGATACAAAGATGATAGTGGTATATCTGGGTCGAAAGGTATACACCATTTTCTAGCATTTCAGGCATAATTCAACATTCTTGTTCAGAACAGTTAGATTAGTTCAAAACTAGATTAGTAGCACATTAGTTTTCTTGTTTTTTTTTTTCACTTCCCTCTTTGCATTTGTCATTTCTTTCTCTACCATGTTAGCCAATCTGACAGATGTAATTAGGTATCTCAGAGTTGTTTTTCATTTGCAATTATCTAATCTATATTGATTTTGACCTTTTTTCATATAAATATTGATAACTATGATTTCTTCTTCTGAAAACTGCCTTTTGTATTCTTTGACCAAGAGGAATGGCTCTTTAATGAATTTTGTTCAATTCCCTACATATTTGCAAAAGAAAACCTTTATCAGATAAATTTGCAATAAATTTCCCAACTTTTCTACTTTCCCTCTAATTTTTGCTGTGTTGGTTTGTTTGTACAAAACTTTTTTAATTGCATGCAATCAAAATTATCCATTGTATTTCTCATGATCCTCTCTATCTCCTGCTTCATCACAAACTCTTCCCTTTAAAAATATGTACATTTTGAAGAGTGTTTTTAAATATTTCTCAACTACATCTACATATTTTTAGTATTCTTTTTGTAAAATTTTGAGTTTCAAATTCTCTTCTTAACTCCCCTGCTAAGTAAGAATGAAAACCGTATCTGTATGGACTAGCTTTGATAGACTTGACTCCTCTCATCAATGCAAAGTTCAAAGACAGCTCCAAAAGACTCATGTTGGAAAAAGCTATGCACATCCAGAGAAAGAATTATGGAGTCTGAATGCAGATTGAGGCAAATTTTTTGCTCTCTTTTTTCCCTCTTTTTTGGTTTCATTTCTCCTTTCTCATGATTCATTCCATTGGTTATAATTCTTCATTACAACTGGACTACTATGTAAATAAGTTCAAGGTGAAGGTATATGTAGAACCTACATTGGATTACATGTCTTCTTGGGTGGTTGGAGGGAGAAATGGGAGGGAGAGGAAATCTGAAACCCAAAATCTTGTGGAACTGAGTGTTGTAAACTAAAAATAAAAGTAAAATTATTAACAAAAAAGAAAAAAAAGAATGCAAACCATTTGATATCACTTATATATGTGAGGTAATGCAAAACATATTCCTATATAAGCCATTTTGCAAAAATAGAAACAAAAATTAAAAAAAAAGGCATTCTTCAGTCTTCACTCAGAGCTAACTACTTTTGTCTTTGGAAGTGTATTCACTTCCATTTTTCAACATGGATCCTATAGAATGTTCATAGATCATCGTCTTGATCAGAGTCACTACTTTCACAGTTGATCAGTTTTATAATGTTGTTACTATGTACAATATTCTTCTAATTCTGCTCATTTCACATTGCATCATTTTATATGTCTTCCTAGGATTTTCTAAAACCATCCTCATCATTTCTTATAGCACAATACCATGAATTCCATCATAATCATATACCACCAGTTGTTCAACCATTCCTCAATTGCTGGTCATTCTCTCAATTTTCAATTCTTTGACAATCAAAAAGATATGCTATAAATGTTTTGTATGAATAGATCTCTCACATTTTTCTTTGATTTCTTTGAGTTGTAGACTTAGTAGTGGTATTATTGGATTAAAATGTATGCACAATTTTATAGCCCTTTGTGCATAGTTCCAAATTATTCTCCAGAATTCTTGGACGAGTTCACAAATCCACCAATAGCACATTACTCTATGTATTTTTCCAGCTCCCTTCCAATATTTCTTATCCTCTTTATCAGTCATATTAAATAATCTGACAGGTATGAGGTAGTATCTCAGAGGTATTTTAATGTACATTTCTTTAAGCAATAGTGATTTATAGCAATTTTTCATGTTACTATTGGTAGGTCTGGTTTCTTTTTCCTAAAATTGTCTGTTGATATTCTTTGACCATTTATAAATTGGGAAATGGCTCTTAATTTTATAAATTTGACTCAATTATATATTCAGCATATATTTGACAAATGAAGCCTTTATCACAGAATTTTGTTATAAAAAAATTCCTATTTCCTGTTTTCCTTTTACTTTTGACTTTGTCAATTTTATTTGCACAAAACCTTTCTAATTTCATGCAATCTAAATGATCCATTTTCCTTTCTGTGATTCTCTTTATCTCTTGTTTCGCCATAAACTCTTCTTTTATCCATAGATAGGACAGGTTTTTTTTTTTCAATGCTTCCTTTATTTGTTAATGATATCTCTCTTTCTGTGTGTGAGAAACGTGGTTTTGGCGATCACTGGACTTCCTAGGCAGGGCCAAAGTCCTGAAGAAGAACCCTGTGATAATCCCTAGGGAAGGCTGTACAGACCACAGGACTCCCAGAAGAAGACCAAGTGGTAGCCATCCCTTAATCTGTGGGGATCACAGGGCCTCCTAGGGGTCAGACCCTAAGGAAGACCCAAGTGATGGCCCCTTAGGATGGCGGTAAGATCACAAGGCTCCCAAGACAGGGCCGGAAGTCCCACGTGATGTCCCCTTAAGAAGGCCATGCAGACCACAGGGTTCCCCAAGGGAATCCAGAGTGGTAGCCCTCTTAACACCGCAGTGGGGATCACAGGACACCCCAAGACAAGATCCAGGAGTAAGCCTGGTGAGCTTCCGCTGCCTGTTGCTTCCCTTCACTTGACCTTAGGAAAATCCATGTGATTTGCCCATTCACACCCAAAGAATTCAGGACCAGAGTGGGCAGAGGAAGGCATTTTATTACGCTCCCCGGGAGAGCGGGTGCAGTGCTCACGGGAACACTCACACTGATACAGCTGCAGGAGCAGGGGTAACCATTCCCTCCACTCCTGCTAGAGTCATGGTTAGTTTACAATCTTTGTTTTTTTACATAGTTTCCCTAGGTTATACAGTTTATATAAATAGGGTAACAAGGATACAGAAGCAAAAGTGAAGTTAATTAGATTTTCGTTGTCTTAGTTTAGGATTAAACTATATTCTTTTATTTCCCCTACTTTCCCTCTTTAACATATGCAAATTATGCAAATCAGTAGGCCTGGATTCTTGACCAAGACCAGACCCTAGATAAGCTTGAACTGGTTCAAGTGGGTTTGGCCTCTCTAATTCCCCAGACTGCCTTCTCAAAAAGTATGCACATGCGTACAAGCCTCTGACCTCTCACCTGACCGACCTTGAGGCCTGGTCTCTGCTAAAGCTGGGGTGGGGGGGGGCAGGGAAAGCACACCTTTACTTCTGTGGAAACAAAACTCCTCCTCCCATTTCTTACATGTGTAAATCATGTACTCATTTTGACCTTATCTTAGAATATGGTGTGAAATGTTGGTTTATATCTAGTTGCTGTCAAATTGCTTTCAAGTTTTCCTAGCAATTTTGTCAAATGGTAAGTTCTCCCCTAAAATACTGGATTTTTGGATTTATCAAACACTAGATTGCTGAGATTATTTATATTGCTCATTTTGTGCCTAAACTATTCCACTGATTTACTACTCTTTTATCTAGTACCAAATTGTTTTGATGATTACCACCTGGCTAATATAGTTTGACATTTCATATTACTGGCCACCTTCATTCATTTTCTTCATCGATTCCCTTGATATTCTTGATCTACTAGATGATTTTTGTTATTATATTTATAATTAAAAAAATTTCGGCAGTTTGATTGGCAGGGAACTGAATAAAAAATTAATTTACATAGACTTGCTTTTTTATTATTATTATTGTTTTAGGTTGGCCTACCCATGGGTGTTTTATACATCTTCAATTATTTATATTATTCTTTATTTGTGTAAAAAGTGTGATCTTATTTGAAAGACTTCTATTTTATCATTATTGACCTTGGTTTTAGTAGATACTATTTATCATTTTATGAAAAGCTCCATTGATTCCTTTGCTTTTTAATTATTTTTTTTAAATTAGGAATGAGACCTGTATTTTGTCAAAAGGTTTTTTTCTGAATTTATTGAAGCAATTATGTAGTTTTTATCATTTTTGTTGCTGATATGGTCACATATCCTTACAGTTTTCCTAATATTGAATCAGCCTTATATTCCTGGCATAAATCCCATCTTGTCATAGTGGCATTTGTAATCCTTTATCATAACCTTTGTGAAATATCACTGTTATCTCCTTGCTATTATTTTATTTAAAATTTTGGCATCAATATTCACTAGGTAAATTGGTCTATAGTTTTCTTTCTCCATTTTTCTTCTCCCTGGTTTAGGCATCAAAACCATATGTGTCTTACAGAAAAATATAATTGGTAGGATTCCTTCTTTACCTATGTCTGCAAATAGTTTATATAGTGTTGGAATTATTTTTTCTTTAAATTTTTTTTTGTAGAATTTGGTTTTAAATCCTTTTGGTTCTTTGGATTTTTTTTCTTATCTATGACTTATTAATTATATTATTTATGACATTAAATTTCTTTTACCAGGAAAAGTTTTTCTATTTCCTTTTCTATATACATTCCTCCATTTCAGTTAGATTGTAAGTTTTCTTATCATATAATTGGGCAAAAATATCTCCTAATTTTTACTGCAATTTCATCTTCATTGATGGTAATTTTACCCTTTTAATTTTTGATACAAGTAATTTGATTTCCTTATTTATTTTTAAATCAAATTTACCCAAGGTTTTTCTATTTTTCTCATAAAACCAGCTCCTACTCTTTATTCAATTTAATTTTTACTTTTCTTTTAATTTTTTAGTCTCTCTTTTGATTTTCATTATTTACATTTTGTTGTTTAATTGGGGATTTTATTTTTTTCTATTTTAATAGCAACGCAAATTCATTGATCTGCTCTTTCTCATTTTTAATCGATTTAAGAATTTGTAAATATAAGCTTCCTATGAATTACTGCTTTGGTATCATCCCACAAATTTCAGCATGTTGTTTCATTGTTGTCATTCTCTTTAATGAAATTATTCATCATTTTAATGATATTTTCTTTGATGCACTCATTCTTTAAGATTATATTACTTAATTTCCAATTAATTTATAATGTATTTTTCTCAACATTTTATTGAATGCATGCTTCCTTATTACTCTCTTATCATACAATGCTATGAGCAAGGGGCTATAGCAGTTAATGCATATCAGAGATGAAAGCCATCGTAAATTAATTTCAAAGCTCTTCGATTCTATTAATTTTATAAGTAACTGAATGAAATGTTAGAAACCTGATGCTATCAAGTCCTTGATAAGGTATAAGTACAAAAATAAACAATAAACAAACAAATAAAGATACAAAACCAAATCTTTCCTATACCAAAAAGCTGTATCCATCATAAAATCATATTTCCTTGTTTTTGCTTTTCTTGGGTCAGGAGGGACATCAAACTAATCTGAGTCTTGGCTGATGGAGGATTATCAATGAATTGTCATATCTCTGCTTCACTCTAGATAGGGACAATCAAGGGTCTGGGCATAGCCATTAACCAGTATCTAATGTGACACCATTGGGCCCTAAATATGGATCTGGCTCTTTCCATGGTAATATAACACATATTATGAATTTGAATCACTATTTTATTATTTATTTTTATGTAAACTTATTCATATTACAACAACATTTTAGGAGTTTGTGATATTTTATGAGCTAATAAGAGTGAATTAGGTGACTATATGTTCATATTGTTATATTGTCGTATATGTTATTATAATATATTACATTATATCATATCACATTACAGTTTTGTTACTGTTATGATAGTAGTCTGTGTACATACATGTTAACATATACAAACACAAATACACATATATGTACAAATCTACGTATAAGATGTACTCAAAGATGATGAAAGTTAAGCACAGAGGGAAGTTGCTGGTGGAATGGGGTCCAGGAGAAGCCTCCTGTAGAAGGTTGAAGCAGAAAGCAGGAATTGAGTTGAATCATGAAAGAAGCTAGAGAAGACAAGAGGTTCAAAGGAGCAGGGAGAGTATTCCTGGCAGTGGGGACAGCCAATATAAAGGACAGAGTTGGATGGGCGATAAAGTGTCATGTGTGAAATGAGTGTCAAGTTCAAGGAACAGCAAGAAAGATGGGGTCTCTGAATGGTAGAATGCATGGAAGAGAATCTGCAGCATGGATATGGTTTTGAATGGGATTATGGATCCCATTTTTGATTTAGTGAGAGTTATTCAAGAGTGTCTATATCCAGGGACAGGGGAAAGCATCACTGTTTGTGGCTGACCTTGTGAGAATTCTCCACAAATTTATCTGGGATAGTCTTCTGGACATAAACAGAAAATCATAAAGTGCTTACTCAAGGCCTTGGAATTTGTCTTCCACTGGTACAGCTTTTATGTACCTAATATTACCCTCATGTACCAATGTGTCATCCAACTCGAATTTAAATAGAGGATTTATATTCTTATAGGCAATTATTAGCAATAAGTTAAGGCTATAAATTATTTTTTTGCTCTTAAGTTTTATTGCTGTTGTGAAGAATAGCATCAAAGACATCACTGGTTCCTGGACACATGCTAAATTGCATTTAGAAGTCTCTAATTAATGCAGCCATGTTATATTTATTGTGCAAGTTGATGGCCTGGGTCTCATGAGGGTGTTCAAAGATAATAATCTCCTTATATGCACTGTGCATTTTATCCAAATTAATCTACAAACTGTTCCCTGATCTCACCCTACTCTCTTCTATTTGTGTGCATTTGTTCATCTTGTTCTCAGTGTCTGTATAGGCCTCCCACCTTGTGCTTACTTAATTCAATCTTTTTCTTTTTTTCAAATCTATATCAGTTGTCACATTCTCTATGGAGTCTTTCTCCTCATTTCTCCAACTGATAGCTTTTTTCCCCTTTCTTTATACATCTGTTTAAAGAAAGATTTTTGTATCTCTTTTGTTTCTATGCATTCTATCTCATTTATGCAAGTCACAAACAGGTTTACTTTTTCTTTGTACATGTCATATCCCTTTTTATTAGATTTTAAATTCCTTCAGGTTGGGAAAGAGCAGCTATGTTGTTTTTGCATTTGTGAATCTTTACTAATATCAAAGTGCCAGGCAAATAGTAAGAACATAATGAATGTTTGTTCATTTGAAAGCTATGTTTCTAAGCCCCAAGGAAGCTTTTAAAAATTATCAAATATAACACAAAAATATTTCTCTTCAATAGAAAAAAGCATATTTACTTTTTTCACTCAATATTCTATTTCTTTTTTCTTTATAATAAACACTTGGCACATGTGATTAGAAGAAGTGGAATGAATCTATTCTTTTTGGTATATTAGTTGCTAAAACTTTACCCCTCCCCCCATATTAAGGGAAAAATTGCAAATTTGAAAGTACATTTAAAAAATCTGTGACCTATAATAATTGTAAGTGATTTTTCCTTATAACATGACCAACATCAGAGGTGGACTGGTTGCATAATGAAAATTAGATAAAAGTAGAGACAGCATGTGTGGTCACTTGTCTGTTGTTTGGAGATGAATCTCATCTTTGTGCCTTTTTTTAAAAAAAATATAATCATCTAAGAAATATCTCAGCAATTTTTGCTCAGATTCAATCTTTCACTATAGTTAATAAGAAAAATCTCTTGATCAAGAATACCTAAGTGTCATACAATTCTCAGTGGACTACTGAAATAAATGTTCCTGAATGACCTATTTTCCCCACTTATTCTGATCATCCTAACCAGGGATTGCTGTAGCCTGCACAAACCACCTCTTTGGAGCTAAATGTTAAATTTTCAGGTCGAGTATTTATACCTCAGAAATAAGTAAACATATAGGTAAATGGTAGGTAAACAATATAAACCAGGGTTCTATTTATTATTTTATCAATTGCAAAGACATATGAGAGTCAATTGATAACATTTTAATAAAGTAAATTAAACTTAAAAGTATCTTTTGTGTATGTATATATATATATTATACAAATATATATTGGGAAGCAGTTTTTAATATTTATCAGCATACCTCTGGTTTGAAGTGATCTCAAAGACCATCTCTTCCTAACATGGGATATATATAAACTTTTTTAATGTGTTTTGATAATTATATTTCAATATAATCAGTTTCCCTTTGTTGTTATATGAATTTTGTTTTATGCATTTAAAAAAATCAGTGAAGATAGGTCCTGAGACTCACCAAACTGCTAAACTGATTTATGATATACAAAATGTTTAAGAACAAAGATCCATGATGGCCGAATGATTTGCCTAAGCTCATAGGTGATAGAGGCAGTATCTAAATCCATTTTAAAGCTCTTTGTACTGTGCCATAGATCCTCTCCAATCTCAATATTTAAGTGAGTGTAGGAAATACGAAAGCTGTCAAGACACACTTTGTGGATGCTTTCAGATGTATAAAAAATAACAAATATTCAGTAATGATGCAATTTAAGACTTTATAGTGGGACTTGGCTAAACCTTGTTTCACTCTCCCATTAAGACTCTATTGTGAGCTGAGCTAAGATTGAAAACTAATAACAGCAAATTATAATGAGCTCTCTCAAAAAAAAGAAAGAAAATGAAAATGAAAATGATAAACAAAAGATCTCCACTGCAAAGAGATTTAAAGAATGATTACAATGAATCCTAATTGGAAAATCCAATAGAAAAGTCACAGTGAACCATTTTTCCAGGTGGGGGAGACTGATCATATTTTCAACCTGTTAGATTAGCCCAACAAAGTTATTGCATAGAAAGAAGCACATAGCAAGATTATGATTGCAAGCATGCATAATTGACTAATGTTTATATCTAATGTAATTTAGTTAATAATAAAAATATTTGTATATACTTTCTTTCTATAATAACTATGCATTACTATCTATTGTGAAAATCATTAACTCCCATTTTACAGTTAAGGAACCTTAAATTCAGCGATCTGAAGATTTACATAAATTCACA
This sequence comes from Trichosurus vulpecula, assembly GCF_011100635.1. NCBI lineage: Eukaryota > Metazoa > Chordata > Mammalia > Diprotodontia > Phalangeridae > Trichosurus > Trichosurus vulpecula. The sequence goes on along the minus strand of NC_050581.1, from coordinate 106,946,229 downwards.
CAAGGATTAATTGGAATAGCGATAGGCTATTCAGGTCTCCCAAAAGTAAATCCAAATTTCTTGCTACTTTAATCTTTATACCCTTCAGAATCTGTTTCTCCAAATCCTTTACTTTCTTTGACATGTAGGGAGATTCCAAGTAAGCTTCATTCTTGTAGCTTTCACATAACAGAGTCCATATATTTCAATCATTTTCAAAGTATTTGGTTTCTGCTCTTCTCTTCAACAAACATATATTAGTTGACTACTATAAAACCACCATGCTAAATGTTGTATGCACACAGGCAAAAATAAGATATCACCTGCCCATGATATTATATTACAATTCGGGTATAGAATAGACAAACTGGTCAGTAAACAGGTTTAGGCAGCCAGGTGGCCCAGTAGACAGAACACTGTATCAAGAATCAGGAAGAACTGACTTCAAATATGGCCTCAGACCCTTATTAGCTTGTGACCCTGGACAAGTCACTGAAATATCTGTTTGCCTCAGTTTCCTCAAATAAAAAAAATAATAATAAGAGCACTTACCTCACACAGTTGTGAGTTTCAAATTAAATATTTGTCATGCACTTAGCACAAGGCCTCACACATTATAGGCACTATTTAATGCTTTTCTTTCTCTTCTCCCATCTCCTAAACACCGCGTACATAAAAATGACTCAAAATTATTTCAAAAGAAGAACCTGAGGGGATTAGTAAAGGCCTCCTGCAGAGTGTAACATCTATGTTATACAATGAAGAAAGTTGGGGATTCTACCTGGTGAAAATAAGGAGGAGGTTCATTGCCAACATGAAGAGGCCCTTAATCATTCATTTCTGTCAGAATCTTTGTGACCCAGGGACTTTACTGTCCATGGGTTTTTCTTGGCAAAGAGACTGGCACAATTTCCATTTCCTTCTCCAGTGGATTAGAGTGAACAAAAATTCAGTGATTTACCCAAGTCCACACAGCTAGAAAGACAAAATAAGGTGTTAAGGGAAATGTAAATAAGTAAATTAGTTCATCTTTCACTTTAAGGTTTACAAAGAGCTTTTCTCCTAAAAACATTATGAGGGAGGTATTGTAGGATTATTATGTCCAAATTATAGATGACAAAACTGAGGTTTAAAGAGTCTAGGTGACTATGTATAATTCCTTCTCTTGAGACAATGGTGAAAGTAAATCTCATTTTTAATCTGCTAATAAATATTTCACTACATCCTGACAAAGATGTTAGGGACATATTGCAACCTTTCAGTACTGTGTGTTGGCTCTGCTAGGTGAGAAAATATGCAAAAGGTTAATCTTGCCCTTCAAAGGCCATAATTAAGAGCCTACAAGTGGCTCTTTAAAATCCAAACTGCATTTCCCCAAATGAATAAAGCAACATCACATACCTGACCCTCTTTTCAAACCAGATGCTTGAAATCCACTTGGGGAGGAGGGAGTTCAGGAGGACAAGTTTGTTAGAGATGTCTGCAGTACATTGGAAAAGAAAGCTATCAGTGGCCTTTTTTGGATTCATCAGTATGATTAAAGGAGTCATTTTCATTTATTTTTATCAGTAAAAGATTTTAGTAAATTATAGCACTGAGAGAAAAACTCATTCTGTAAAAAAATACCTATCTGCTCCCATAAGGGGGTAGTAGTGATTAAGTAAATTACAAGAACCATTCATTCCCCATGATATCCCAGTGCCTGGCCCATTTTTGCCACATTTCTTCAAGTTTATGGTTTTTTCTCTTTAAATATTTCAGGTTTTCACAAAGAGAAGAATATTTAGGGGTGGCATTCTCTTATTAAAAAGCAGGTACCCATTTTTTAACCATCTCCCTGCAACTTTAGAGGACAAATTTAGCCTCATATGAATTTTCCTCTACGTGACTTCTTAATGAATGTAATTATTAACACTTACATAAAAGTCAACCTTTATTGAGTCATTGCATCAATACTTTTTTGAGCCACGGTGCATGTACCATGAATAGTAAAGAAACTATTGGAGCAATAAGAATGACTACAGTTATTAGATTTTTGTGTTAAAATCATTGGCAAATGTGAGAGCAATTAGGCAATTAAATTAGAGGGGAGAAGCATAAAAATGTCATGGATTTACCTGATGCTTTTCTTCTACTCACTTGGAATTAAACTATCTCAAATTATTTTTTCTGGAGATAAGCAATTTGTAATCACTGAATAATATCAAGTCACCAAGCATTTATAAAGTACTTACTATATGCCGGGCACTATGCTAAGTGCTGTAAATATAATGGAATCAGAAAAAAAAACAGCAGTTCCTGCCCTTAAACGCACATAAAAGAAAGTTAAAAATTATAGGGTGGGAGTAAGGATATACCAGCAATGCGGTATGGTAGAAAATGTTGAGAGTGAACTCAAACAGGAAAGAATATATGGCTTGCCTGGGTGTCCTCCTTAATTTGGAGGTTTTAGGAGGAAACAGTCAATCAGTGGAAGAGGCAACAAGTACTTTCACTGAGAGAGCTCCAGTATTATAGTAAATTTCCAGGGTGAAGATGTTTCTATTCTATGCTATAATTACACTATATAGGTAACAGAAATGCAAAGAATAAAGCAATCTCAAATTGTACAGAGATTTCATCAAAATGAGGTATTTATACATCCTAAGTAGAAAAATAAAATAAATTGAGAGCTTATGACCATTGGAACAAATATTCTTAGAATATGAATGGAAAATAAATTTAGCAACCAACTTGTCCAACAACCTTTTATAGATTTGGAAACTGAAGATCAGGAAGGGGACCTGATTTGTTTATGGATGAACTGTAGATACTGAATGTCAGAGATGTGACTTTAGTCCTCCTGCAGGTCCAGAAGTCTTTTTTTTTCATTTTACCATGATTCTTTACTGTACATTTTAGGAGAGCAATTCAGTATGCCTGCCAAGCAGGGAGACAATTAGATTATATATTCCAAGACGGTTTTCATTCAGTCCCCTGATTTAAATGAAAGTCTACAATTTTTAATGAAGTATAAAGATAGATCTTGATTGTTGGTACTAGAGTTGCTGAAATAATGTCAAGTTTATTCGAATGTGAATACTTCTTGTACTATTTCTTTAGTTACTTCACCTGCCATTTTATCTCAATTTGCAAGACAGGAGGTAGATGGGGAGAAAGTTTGCAGGATTTATATAGGAAATAGTGGGTTCTTTTTCTTTCACAAAATCAGGGAGAGAAAGAACTTCAGAAGTTGTCTCATACAATGAAACTATTTTACTGCTCAAAAATTGAGGTACATGGAGTACATTGCTGAAGATCACAGAAGTAGAGTCAGAAGCAATATTTGAACTGAGACATGTTTTTTTTGTTGTTGTTGTTCTAGATAGAGTGCTCTTTCTGTTGTACCAGGGCACTCATCTCAAATACCTAAAACATGAAAGCACAGTAGGAGGGGAAAGGTTAATTAATTTTTCCAATTAGGCCATGGTTGCTTGGAGCACCTGAAAACCCAAGATAAAAAATGAAGTAGATGGAAAAACCAGTTAGCTGGAAAAGTTGGAATAGTGAAGAAAGCAAGGTATAGAATGAATTGGATGTATTACAATACCAAGACAAAGGAACCTAGTGCTTTGGAAATATACACTACAGAAAATTTATGGGAAGATTTATATAAGAATCCCATGCATGAATATTTTATAACATTGATAAGATTTTAAAACACGTACCATTGGAGTTAATGAACAAATGAACAGGATCATGAATACAACAAAATATTGAGGCAACTGAAATAAAGAGGAGTCTGTAACTTGATGCCAAAGACAAACACCCATGTAGAGTGATGCAGGATGTCTAGAAGACCTTGTTGTCCTATCAAATGACTTTCCCATAAATTCCATCCTATTCTGTACTAAAAAGTTCATTTCTTTTTTGTTGTTGTTGCAGATCTTATGGGAATTTTATTGAATTTATTTATTTAACATATTTAGTTTTCAGCATTGATTTTCATAAGAGTTTGAATTAAAAATTTTCTCCCCATTTCTATCCTCCCCCCCACTCCAAGATGACATATATTCTGGTTGCCCTGTTCCCCAGTCAGCCCTCCCTTCTGTCACCCCACTCCCTTCCTGTCAACCCACTCCCCTCCCATCCCCCTTTCCCCTTCCTTTCTTGTAGGGCAAGATAAATTTCTACGCCCCATTGCCTGTGTATCTTATTTTCTAGTTGCATGCAAAAACTTTTTCTTTTGTTTTTGAACATCTGTTTTTAAAACTTTGAGTTCCAAATTCTCTCCCCTCTTCCCTTCCCACCCACCTTCCCTAAGAAGTCAAGTAATTCAACATAGGCTATATGTGTATCATTATGTATAACCCTTTCACAATACTCATGTTGTGAAAGACTAACTATAATTTGCTCCTTCCCAACCAATCCCCCTTTATTGAATTTTCTCCCTTGACCCTGTCCCCTTTCCAAAGTGTTTGTTTTTGATTACCTCCACCCCCATCTGCCCTCCCCTCCATCATCCCCCCCTTTTTTATCTTCTTCTGTCTTCTTTCCTGTGGGGTAAGATTCCCAATTGAGTATGTATGGTATTCCCTCCTCAGGCCAAATTTGATGAGAGCAAGATTCACTTATTACCCCCTCACCTGCCCTCTCCCCTCCTCCCACAGAACTGCTTCCTCTTGCCAGCTTTATGCAAGATAATTGACCCCATTCTATCTCTCCCTATCTCCCTCTCTCAATATATTCCTCTCTCTTCCCTTAATTTGATTTTATTTCTTTTAGATATCTTCCCTTCATCTTCAATTCACCCTGTGTCCGCTCTCTCTGTCTCTCTCCCTCTCCCTCTCTCTCTCTCTCTCTCTCTCTCTCTCTCTCTCTCTCTATATATATATATATATATATATATATATATATATATATATACATACATATATATGTATATACATACATACATATATACACACACATACATATATACATACATACACATTCACTTATATATATACACACATAAACACACATATATATATATATATACATATATATATACATAAACATACATATATATATGCATATTCCCTTCAGCTACCCTAATACTGAGGTCTCATGAATCATACACATCATCTTTCCATGTAGGAATGTAAACAAAACAGTTCAACTTTAGTAAGTCCCTTGCAATTTCTTTTTCTTGTTCTTTTTCTTGATTACCTTTTCATGCCTCTCTTGATTCTTGTGTTTGAAAGTCAAATTTTCTATTCAGCTCTGGTGGTTTCACTGAGAAAGCTTGAAAGTCCTCCATTTTATTGAAAAATCCATATTTTGCCTTGGAGCATGATACTCAGTTTTGCTGCGTAGGTGATTCTAGGTTTTAATCCTAGCTCCATTGACCTCCGGAAAATCGTATTCCAAGTCCTTCAATCTCTTAATGTAGAAGCTGCCAGATCTTGGATTATTCTGATTGGGTTTCCACAATACTCAAATTGTTTCTTTCTGGCTGCTAGCAGTATTTTCTCCTTGATCTGGGAGCTCTGGAATTTGGCGACAATATTCCCAGGAGATTTATTTTTGGGATCTGTTTGAGGAGGTGATCGATGGATTCTTTCAATTTCTATTTTGCCCTGTGGCTCTAGAACATCAGGGCAGTTCTCCTTGATAATTTCTTGAAAGATGATATCTAGTCTCTTTTTTTGATCATGGCTTTCAGGTAGTCCAATAATTTTTATATTATCTCTCCTGGATCTATTTTCCAGGTCGGTGGTTTTTCCAATGAGATATGACACATTGTCTTCCACTTTTTCATTCCTTTGGTTCTGTTTCAAAATATCTTGATTTCTCATAAAGTCACTAGCTTCCACTTACTCCAATATAATTTTTAAGGTAGTATTTTCTTCAGTGGTCCATTGGACCTCCTTTCCCATTTGGCTAATTCTGCCTTTCAAGGCATTCTTCTCCTCATTGACTTTTTTGAGCTCTTTTGCCGTTTGAGTAAGTCTATTTTTTAAGGTGTTGTTTTCTTCAGTGTATTTTTCAGTATTTTTTTGGGTCTCCTTTAGCAAGTCATTGACTTGTTTTTCGTGGTTTTATCGCATCCTTCTCATTTCTCTTCCCAATTTTTCCTCTACTTCTCTAACTTGCTTTTCCAAATCTTTTTTGAGCTCTTCCATGGCCTGGGACCGGTTCATGTTTTTCTTGGAGGCTTTTGGTGTAGGCTCTTGCACTTTGTGGACTTCTTTAGGCTGTGTGTTTTGGTCTTCTTTGTCACCAAAGAAAGAATCCAAAGTCTGAGACTGAATCTGGGTGTGTTTCGCTGCCTGGCCGTATTACCAACCAACTAACTTGACCCTTGAGTTTTTCAGCGGGGTATGATTGCTTGTAGACTAAAGAGTTCTATGTTCCATGTTTGGGGGGGATGCATCAGCTCGACCACACCAGCACTCCTCCTTCCCCAAGAACCCCCAACCTGGACTGGGCTTAGATCTTCAGCAGGCTGTGCACTCCTGCTCTGATCCACCACTTAATTCCTCCCACCAGGTGGGCCTGGGGCCAGAAGCAACTGCAGCTCTAGCTGCCCCACCTCTGCTGCCCTGGGGGCGGTGGCTGAACCATGAACTTCTTCCACTCCTGTAGCTTTTTCCACTAACCTTCTCTGTTTTCTTTGGTGTTTGTGTGTTGAAAAGTCTAGTAACTGCTCCAGCACACTGATTCAGGGTGCTACGGCCCACTCCTCCTGGCTCCCAGCTCCGAGCTCCGTGTGGGATAGACCTCACCCAGAGACCATCCAGGCTGTCCTGGGCTGGAGCCCTGCTTCCCTCTGCTGTTTTGTGGGTTCTGCATTTCTAGAATTGGTTCAGAGCCATTTTATAGGTTTTTTTGGAGGGACTTGGCGGGGGAGCTGAAGCTAGTCCCTGCTTTCCAGCTGCCATCTTGGCTCTGCCCCCCAATCTTATCTAAAATGTTCATTTCTTTGCATTGAGATTTTTTGACATAAGACTGAAATTCAAAAACTTCTTGGAGAAAAACATATTAAAAACTTATCAGATCTTTTCTGAGGGAAGTTAATGAGAACAAAGACATACAAGTAAACAGTTCAATATAGAGCATTTGTAAATATACAGATTAATTTTGAGGCAGAAATAAAGGATGGTAAGCAAGATTACTCCTACAAGTTATTAATAAAAAAGAAAACATGATCTTCTTCTATGACAAAGAAAATGAAGTTAGGTTTGAAGCTTGAGAAGATTCAAAAAAGTTTTATAAAGCCATTGTGGCAAAAAAAAAAAAAAAAAAACATGGGGTTAAGAAAAGATAAACTCAATGACCTAACTAAAGTTGAGTGCTGGGCTTGGAGTCAGGTAGACCTGAGTTCAAATCTGGCCTTGCATACTTATTAGCTGTGTGACTCTGAGTAAGTTGCTTATCCTGTGTTTGCCTAATTCCCCTTGAGAAAGAAATGGCAAAATACCCTAGTATCTTTGCTAAGAAAGCCATGAAGAGTTGGAAATTAATGAAAAATGACTGAACAACTGTAGCCCAATTTTGTGATTTTCTCCAGAAATCTGGCAGACAGATAGTGGAAACTGAAAAAAAAATGATACTAGGACTTCTATCTCCACATGAGTATTGTCTGCTTCAAAGTGATCACCTTGTATAATATGTGTTTCAACATTTTGCTTTTGCTCAAGGCATATTTGCAGCTTTTCATTTTTAACTAGTTTCAACGTCCGTTAAGAATTCTTTTGTATGTCTCTTCTGTTTACCAGTATTAATCATTTGACAACAAATGCTATTTAAAAAATGATCAGAAGACATTGTGAGTTAATTGTGGTGAATACGTGGGATATAAAAATGGGAAATGTTTTAAAAGAAAGACAAGTGCAAAATTGTACCATAAAAAGGTGATGAAGAATATCTATTTTTCCAGACTACAATGATATACATTTGTATGATCAATATTTCAAAAATCATCCAACAGTATATACATCTTAGAGTTGGACTGCAAAAAGATAAGGAGTTACCTTCAGAGTTGAAGTGATGGAGAGAAGAATGCCATAGATTACTTTCTGAAAATTATACATTACTTTTAATATCTTTAACCTTTCCATGAAACAGAGACCCATATTTCTAACAGCAACATGCTTCCTTTGATGCTATGTGGTATTTGTCGTGTAATCTTATGCTCCTCAAAGAATTAAAGTTGAAGGTCCTCCAAATGTCAATGGAGAGACAGTCATGGTAGTCTTGATCATGTTGCAGCATTCTTTAAATGATCAATGGATAGGAATAGTGATATAAAGAATGTCATAAGAGACATGAATGATGTGAAATAAAGATGCCCTTCCCCCCTACTCTCTCTCTACACACATACACACATGTATACATAGGCATAAATATATGTGTATGTATGTGTGTATGTATGTATGTACATATTCGTCTATGTCAGCAGCTTATCTTCTGGACAGAGACAACAATGAAATGGATGAGGTGACTGGGGTGTGTTCTGGGTGACAAGGAATTCTAGACTCTTGATATCTGGCAAAACATTTATTACAGTACTTTTAAGCTGTAAGAAATTGGTCTGGTCAATAACTTTTTACACTTTTGTGAGTCCTTGACAAGACAGCACAAACATTAAACTATGACTCAAGAGGGAAGAAAGTAGAAATGCATGAGGCTTTCTGGGTGTGATATATTTTCTCTTCGAAGTGTGGAGAATATAGAGATGTTAGGAAATAGCAAGTTTGCTAAAAATCTTAAAAGTTTTAAGTTATTTGGAAGCCACAAAAATGAAAATATACAAACTCTGAAAGGTTAATTTTTTGGAGAGATATTACAAGAGATACACAGGAAATGGGTTGAGCCAATAAATACAAATAAAGACTGAATGAATATTTCATGTTGCACTTCCATCCCCCAGTAACTAGGAAAACTAAAGAATGGAAGGGGAGTAGAAGGAGGAGGAGGAGGAGGAGAGGAATGAGAGGAGGAGGAGGAGAAGAAGAAGGAGAAGCAGAAGGAGGAGACAGAGAAGGAGATGGAGGAAGGGAAAAGGGGAGGAGGAGGAGGAGGAGGAGGAGAAGAAGAATAAGAAGGTGACAAAGAGGGCAAATTTTGACTTAAAATATTATCTCCTCATGCAGGCCAAAAAAAAAAACAGAAAAAGAAAAAGAAAAGATGGAAAATGATTGCACATTGGAAAATGTGCTCACCAGCAAAGACTTATTATACATCATTCTATAAAAGACACACAGGAGAGACAACAGGTGGCTTGAAATTAGGAAGCTTGTGTTCTTCCGGCTTTTCCATCTCAAGAATTCTAATGATTTTTTCTCAGATAATGTATAAGTGTTTTACATAGCAAAGATTCTTAATCTTTTTTGAATCATAGACCACTTTGGCAGGCTATTGGAAACTCTGGACACCTGCCCAGAATAATTCAAATGTGGAGGTATTCTAAATTTCAGTTAGACATCAGAGAAAGAGATTAGTATTTTTTTTTCCACATTCAAATTCAAAATCTCCCTGACATAAAGGAAACCAAATGGTCCAGGTAACCTTGTGAATATCTATAGCAGAATAAGCTTCAATGTCAAATAGAATTATTATTGATAAAGAGGAGTCCAGATCTAGAGTTAGAAAGGAACTCAGAGGTCTTCTAGACAAGCTTTCTTATTTCAAGGATCAAGAAAACTGGTTGCAGAAAAAGTAAAGGATTACTCAAGGTCATGCAGTTAACCAGGATTCAGACCTGTATCTGTCAATGTTTTCACTATAGGTTGGTCTTTTTGAATGAATGCACAAATGCATGCATGCAAGTATGCATGAATGCATGAAGGAATGAATGATAAAAACATGCATTAAGTGCCTATTAAGTTCCAATAATTGTATTGAGTGCTGGGATATAAAAATAAAAGTGAAAAGTCTTTTTTCTCTCAACACACTTAAAGGGAGAAACAACACATAGAGCGGAGTGCTGAAAAGGATGGGATATTTTAGTTGAGAACATTACAGATATGTTGATTGGAGCTATTGGGGAGTAGACTGACATACCCTTTCCAATAACATGGCAGTATTAAGTAGATTGTAGTTCCAAAATGGGAAAGGGAGAGGGAGAGCAACCTTTGATGCTGTGTGCAGGCAGCAAGATGGTGGAGGAATAAGAAAAGTGGGGCTAGAGCAAAAGAACTCATATTGGGGGTAACATATTAGATACTAACTAGGACAGCAAGGATGCTAGGGCTGGAGTTTCACAGGTGAAAAGGCTTAAGCTCTCCAGGTTATTATCTTTGGAAAATAAATAATTTTGCTCAGCAAAATGTCCAGTGGAAAATATATTGGTGCGTTTGTATTCCGTAAAACATGCCACTTCTCAAAGTGAGGCATGCTCTCATTTCCTAGTTGATGCACTGGGTCACTCTCTCCTAGATGACACAAGTGCTATCTTTGGTCATTTTTGTTAAGAACTATCTTAGATCTCTGTCAGCCACCTAAAGTCAGTCTTTTCTAAATTGGCTAAGAAGGGAGGAAACCAGAAGATGAGATTTTATCATTAAACCAAAAAATAGCTTAGGGCAAGGAAGGAGAAACAAGAATCAACAGCATAAATCAGGGGTGCCCTGAGACAACCTTTTCCTTCTAGGTTCACAATACAGCCTTTCAATCTTCCCAACCCTTCCTCCCTCTTCTTAGATTGTACTTCCACTGGGTAAAACATGCTTTTTTATGTTCAGTAAATGAATTTGAGGAAAGTGCCCTAAATCTTGCTGTTCCTAGAATATTCTTTTAAAATATGTATTCCCTGGGATGAGAGGGTAAAACCAATATATTCATGTATAGATCATGTCTTTTCTCTGTTTTGTAGTAAGACATGCAATTAATAATGAAAAAGACAGAAAAACATAGTAAGTTTTAAAAACTAAAAGTTAAAAAAGTAAATAAGCAAAGTAAACTATGCAATATTATGTTAATGATTTTACTTGTGTGGGGGAGTTCTGAGTGTGACAGCTTCTTCCACTAATGCAAATTACAGCCACTCTGTACCTTAACAGCTATGGCCTAGGATATCCCCCTGAAACCTAGATGTTAAGTCATTTGTCTAGGGTCTCTCACAAATAGATCACATGTGAGAGCTGAACTGAGGTTTTCCAAAGCCAAAATTTTGTGTACTATGCAGTACTTACTTGATGATGATGATGATGATGATGATGATGGTGAAGATGATGATGACAATGATGATAACAGGGGAAAAGGAGTAGTTTTAATCAAAATCAAGATTTTTTTTTACATGGTGAATATGGTAAATAAATAGCCACTATGCATATTAAATAAGTGGATAGTTTATTCTCTACCACATAACATAAAAAGTTTGGAAGAATAGTTCTCATGAGGTGATACAACCTTGAAGTTGCTTAAAATAGCAAATACTTTACCTCCTTGCTGAGAAGAGAGATATGAAATCCAAGGTCAAAACAAGTTTGATAAATAAATGCATTTGCAAAATACTACAAAGGATGAAGCTGAAAGACAATTAAATGTATGTCTTCACAAAATGGTGAAAATCATTTGAGGAGACAAGTATCTTGTTTGATATGAGATATGATTTGATATGAGATAGAACTAAGAAAGCTAAGAATGAGTGACCATGTAGATAAAAATGACAGAATAGCAAAAAGATCTGAAATGGAAGATTTTCTGACATTTTTATAAACAGATAAGTCTATGGGATCATAAGTTACAGATGTAAAAAGCAATATTTAGCCCAAACCCCTCATTTTACGTGTAATAAAATGGGCATAGGACCTCAAATTAAGTGTCCAAGGATGTGCAAGCAGAAAACATCTTTGGTGGGATTTGAATCCAGATCTTCTGAATCCAGAAAAAAAATTCTCTTCCCTCTGTTGTTCTAATTTCCTCAGCTCCAATAAAAGAAATGTTAAATTTGTACTCAGTATCAGATATACTGTGTATAAGAGAGATTATGCCACTTAAGAAGACAATTCAGTAATTGTGCTTGAAGATTATGTGTGTGTATATATGTATGTGTGTATATATACATACACATATGCATACATATATGTGTTTTACAGGATCACAAGTATATAACAACAGATTGCTTACTGCCTCATGTAGGAGAGAGTGGAGGGAGGGAGAGATAAAATTTGGAATTCAAAACTTTTTTATTAAAATATAACAAATACTAAAGATTGTTTTATAGGTAATTCGGGGAAATAAAATATTAAAGAAAAATGAGCTGGAGAAAAAAAGTGGCAGACTATTGCATTATCTTTGCCATGAAAACCCCAAATGGGGTTATGAAGATTCAGACACTATTGAAACAATTCAACAGCTACAATGTATGTGTGTGTATACACACACACACACACACACACACACATATATATATATATATATATATATACATATGCATATATGTATACACATATACATATATCAGCTTAAAAATTATCTAAATTCATACCTAGAAAATGCATTGGAAAAGATATTCATTATTCAGTCATTATTTCATAAACATTAATGGGAAAATTTGACAGCAGTAGTGCAAATTCCACTGTAGCCACAATAAAATAATCTATTTCCCAGTCACACTTGTATCTACTGTGTAAGTATTTGTGTAAGGACATAGCATATAGCACATAAAATATGTGATTCCTGTTCTTTGAGGCTAACTTTTTCTGTAGCCATCTAGGTTTGATAGTAACATAGCAGATCTTTTGATTTTTTTCAATACATTTTTGAACTTACATTATATATTAGTTGTGCCTAAAAGTTATGGAAAACAAGTCTCCTGTACATGAATGGCCTTAGTGCCATTTCCTCCTTAGATTTAGGAATCATATTTGTTATACCCCTAACTTATGGTGCACTGCTATGTGTGTGTCATATCTGATATGGCCCCACTTTCTCTGGAATACAATGGAACTCCTCCTCCCCCCGCTCATATGCAAATGAATTAATGAGTTCATTAAAAAAAATTATTAAATGCTTACAATGACCAAAGCACTGTGCTATAATGTATGGAGACAAAAGTTTAAGCAAATAGTCCTTGCTTTCAAGAAGCTCAAATTCTTTTTGTTCCATTTATTTGTTTTATTTTTAATTTATGGGATAAAATAAGCATCTCCACAATATAGTATAATTTTTAAAAAAAAAGGTGATTGCACATGAAACTGCAAATCTCTTAAGTAAATTTTTTTCTCTTAACAATTATTTTATTATTTAATATTTTAGTTTTCAACATTGATTTTCACAAGGTTTTGAGTTACAAATTTTCTCCCCATTTGTACCCTCCCCCAACTCCAAGTTGGCATATATTCTGAATGCCCCAATACCCAGGCAGCCATCCCTTCTGTCTCTCCACTCCCCTCTCCCAATCTGCTTTCCCCTTATTTTCTTGTAGGGCAGGATAGATTTCTATGCCCCATTCCCTATATATCTTATTTCTCAGTTGTATGTACAAAAAACTTTTTTTGAGCACCAGCTTTAAAAACTTTGAATTTCAAATTCTCTCCCCTCTTCCCTACCCACCCACCCTCCCTAAGAAGTCAAGCAATTCAACATAGGCCACACATGTATCATTAGGTAAAAAACTTCCACAATACTCATGTTTTGAAAGACTAATTATATTTCCCTCCATTCTACCCTGTCCCTCTTTATTCAATTTTCTCCCTTGACCCTGTCCCTTTTCAAAAGTGTTTGCTTTTGATTATCTCCTCCCCCTACCTGCCTTCCTTTCCATCATTCCCCATTTTTATCCCCTTCCCCCTACTTTCCTGTGGGGTAAGATACCCAATTGAGAGTGTATTTTATTCCCTCCTCTGGTCAAATCTGATGAGAGTGAAATTCACTCATTCCCCCTCACCTGTCCCCTCTTCCCTTCGAAGAGAACTGCTTTTTCTTGCCACTTTTATGTGAGATAATTTACCCCATTCTATCTCTAGCTTTCTCCCTCCCCCAATATATCCCTCTCTCATCCCTTATTTCTATTTTATTTTTTAGATATCATCCCTTCATATTCAACTCTCCCTGTGCCCTCTGTCTATATTCCCTTCAACTACCCTAATACTGACTAAGGTCTCATGAATTACACACATCATCTTTCCATGTAGGAATGTAAACCAGTCCCTTAGTAAGTCCCTTATGATTTCTCTTTCTTCTTCACCTTTTCATGCTTCCCTTGATTCTTGTGTTTGAAAGTCAAATTTTCTATTCAGCTCTGGTCTTTTCACTGAGAAAGCTTGAAAGTCCTATATTTTATTGAAAATCCATATTTTGCCTTGGAGTATTATACTCAGTTTGGCTGGGTGAGTGATTCTTACTTTTAATCCTAGTTCCATTGACCTCCAGAAAATCATATTCCAAGCCCTTTGATCCCTTAATGTAGAAGCTGCTAGATCTTGTGCTATCCTAATTGTGTGTCCGCAATCCTCATTTTTTTTTTCTGGCTGCTTGCAGTATTTTCTCCTTGACCTGGGAACTCTGGAATTTGGCGACAATATTCCTAGGAGTTTTCTTTTTTGAATCTTTTTGAGGAGCCAATCTGTGGATTCCTTCCATTTCTATTTTACCCTCTTGCTCTAGAATATCAGGGCAGTTTTCTTGATAATCTCTTGAAAGATTATGTCTAGGGTCTTTTTATGATCATGGCTTTCAGTTAGTCCAATAATTTTTAAATTATCTCTCCTGGATCTATTCTCCAGATCAGTGGTGTTTCCAATGAGATATTTCACATTGTTTTCCATTTTTTTCATTCCTTTGCTTCCGTTTTATAATAACTTGATTTCTCATAAATTCACTAGCTTCCACTTCCTCCAATCTAATTTTTAAGGTGGCATTCTTCTCCTCATTTGCTTTTTACTGCTGGCCGAACTGCTCTCTAACCCGATCTGGCAGTTTAGCCACTAAACTGCTCCGTGATCTTTGGTGTTTGCAGGTTGAGAAGTCTGGTAACTGCCACATCTCAATGATTACTGGCCGTAAGGCCTGCTTCAGTCAACTCCTAGTCTTGTCTGTCCTGGCACCGCCCACACTGGGCTGTGCTCTATTCCTAGCACCATGGGATAGACCCTTCCCAGTGACCATCCAGGCCATCCTGGGCTGGGGAGACCTGCTTCCCTCTGCTCTTTTGTGGGTTCTCCAGTTCTAGAATTTGTTCAGAGCCATTTTTACAGGGGTTTGGAGGGATTTGGTGGAGAGCTTAAGCAAGTCCCTGCTTTCCAACCACCATCTTGGCTCCTCCCCAAGAAGCTCAAATTCTTAACTGTAACCAAACCAAAGTATGTACATTAACATGAACATGACTTGCTCTTTTCTGATGCATTAATCTTGCTGATGCTTTTTTTAATATATGTTTTCATCCACATACTTTTTCCCACATATTTTTCCATACAATTCTCTTCACCCTATGCGTCTGTTTCCATCAATTATATATCCTTTCCATTTTTCTACTCCCAAATAAAAGGCTACCTTCCTGAAGAAGCCTTCCTTGACCACTATAAAAGAAAGCTTACTTTCTTTTTAACAAATGCTGGCAGATATCAATCAAATCACTGTTCTCTGAAGATTTTGTTTATCCATCAATAAATGCATTGTAATTTAGGATAAAAAGGAAGGATGGAAAAATGAAGGATGGACGGAAGGAAAGAAGGAAGGAAGGAAGAGAAAAAAAGGTTAAATAATCAATGTTCTCCTTGGTATATGGCTAGTAATGAAATCTCCAAGTTTATGTACATTCTGTTTATGTTTATTTCTTTTGGTATTTTTTATAGTTCACTATGTTAGCTGTTTTGTTTATTTGATTTTCGAAAAACTCATTTTTTAGAAAATAAGATTGATATAAGTTTATTTATTATTAATATTTTGGATATTTTGTTCTTAAATTACAAAAATTTATAGCAAACTCCCCTTCTCCAACTCTCTGAGATATCTGTTGGAACAAATTTTAGAAATAAATAAAATTAATAATACAGTGACCTTATCTGAAAGTATGTGAAACATTCCACATCTGTAACATTCCTGATCTCTCTAATTTTTAATTAAGTTAAATCTATTTTCTCTCCATCCCATCCTGTATACCATTGGGAAAAAAAGGGATGAAACAGACACAAAAAGAAAATTAAAATATATGTAACAATAAAAACAAGTCAAAGAGAAAGAATTAATATGTAAAACAATACATTAAACCAGAAATATATGACATATGATAGGGGTGGAAATTTGAGATTTAGGAGAAGAGAGCTGCTTGAAATAGGTTTAACTTAAAGAAGGCACCACTAAATTAGCTGGAAACAGATTTCTGTCTTTATAGAGGAAAGGAAAAATAATTCCAATTTAAAAAAAATCAATACTAAGAAAAATAGAAGAAAAAATAATTCTAAGTCATAAATTTAAATGTGAGTAGATTAAATAGTTAAATAAAATGAGAAAATAATGATAGATTCAATAAGTAAATTCTACAAGCTATTGATTACAAGAAATACACATTAAAAAAGACACACTAATATAAAAAAGAGGAACTGCAACAAAATTTGTTCTGCATCAAGTGAATTAAAAAAAAAATAAAACCTCGACTCATAACAATGTTACCAGACAAAGCAAGAACAAACATCAAAAGGGATAAATAAGAAGTCTACTGAAACCTGGACCGTATACCAGCACCATGCCAAGAAATCGAATCACTTTGAATTGTCTCAGGAAGATTTTAAACATCACCTGGAGGGATAATGTAACAGATACAGAGTTCCTTTTCAAACTAAACTAGCAAACATTCAAATTCTACTGTAGAGACAGTGCAACTCTAATGGGCTTGCCACATTGTTTAAATGCCAAATGTCTGCTTGTCTAAGAGACTATTCTATGGGGAAATGACACAAAGAAACCTCACTTGGTAGTTAGAAGAAGTACTACAAAGATACTCTTAAGGTCTCTTTGAAGAATTGTGGGAAGGATTGCATGACATGGGAGACACTGACATAGAACCACACAGCATGGCATGCCTTCATCAAAGAAGGTGCTATGCTCTGTGAGCAAAGCAGAATTGAAGTAGCTTGAAAGAAACACAAGATACACAAATTTAGAGAATCCACTCCAAATGTTCACATGGCCTATTTGTGCCTGATCTGTGGTGGAGCATTTAGAGCTTGTATTGGTCTGACTAGCCACAGTCAGGCACACTGGAACCTAACTCTTACATAGTGATGTCATTTTTGTCCTCTTCCAGAAGGAAAGACAGCAATTCCCCAACTTTTGTAAAGAGATCTCTGAATAGTCTCTCTGTTGTTATTCTGATAATATTATTATTGTGTGTTGTTGCTGTTAGTCTCTTTTAGTCACCCCTTGTAATTTATTTCAGTATCTATGCCTTCCTTTATTTTTGTTTCATTTGTTATTTTGCTTGCATTTTTTATTGTTTGGGGTGTTTTCAAAGCAAATAATTCATTCCAGTTTGAGTTTCTCTGTTGGAACGCTTCAAATGCCTGATTTTAAATCGATTATCCTTTTTATTATTAACAATTGGGCTTCGGTTTGAAATATAGATCATGTTGGCTTCTTTCTTAAGGCCCTTTGGTCTTTGTAACAGATTATTCCATTTAATTTAATCCTGCAAGAAAACATGCATTCACCTACATGTATGGTTTGTGAAGTTTAATCCACAAAATTATAAGCCTGGTTCTCTACCATCTCTTTCATTTAACTTTTGCTTTTACTCTTGTCTCCTTATCTAACATTAGAAAGATATCTCTTAATAGCCCAGCTTTTTTTTTATTTTGCTGTTGCTGCTACTGTTGTTGCTTTGTTGGTTGTGGTATTTAATTGTCTTTTTGGAATTACCATTGTCTGGTGTGTTTCAAAAGCAGATGATTTGTTCAGGTATAGTTTTGTTTCTAAGAATCCTTGGAACACGTTTTTAAAAATGTATCTATTTTTCATTAATGGCGAGGATCAGGTTTGCAAGGTATGTCATCTTGATTTTCATCTTGAGTTCCTTTCCTTTTTATTAAACATTATTCCATTCCCACTTGTCCCCCACCCCACCCCAGTGGACACAAAAGAGTGGGAAAATAAGATAATTGCAACACAGAACATCCCAGTGATTCAGACATGGCCTCAACTGGCTTCTGCCTTTAGATTTTCCACAGAAAACTGAGAAAAAGGAAGGATAGAATTGAATTCTATTTTAATCGCACTGATTGGTTGGTCCTGACCTGGAGAAAATGTTGGACAGTGGCAAAAGGTGTGCTGGTGAAGGGGTTAGAGATCAGGCTTCTCAGATGTTTACTCATTAGTTCATTGAGTTGTTACTACATCAGTGTTGTTGGACTCCTTGACTCTGGAGACAGTTGAAACCATTTTATCTCTGCACATTTTTCTTATTTTAGAGAGGTTTGACAGGTCATGAAGAAGGGGGGATTTATCTAGTATTCCTTCTTGTTAGTCATGTGACACTAGGAGCTTATATTCTATCATGGGGAGCACTATAGACATAATTATGCACATATAAAATTGTATACAATATATATAAAATGAATCCAAAATAATTTCTAAAATAGAAGGCAGTAACTACTTGAGGAAGTTAATTAGCATTTCATCTGAACTTTGAAGGAAACCAGGGATACTAAAGGGAAAGTTTAGGTAGAGTTCATTGTAGACATTGGGTCAAACTGTTCAAAGATACAGAGACAGGAGATAAACTGCCCTGTGTTAGGCAGAGCAAAAAAGTCAGATTGATTGTATTATACAATGAATAAATGGAAGTGATGTATAGTAAGTATAGAACAGTAGAGTCAATCATTTCAGTTTTTATAATTTACACCCTTATATCACAGGTACTTGAGTACCTATATTTCTTAATGCAATTTTGTAAAATCTTTGAAGATGGGAAGTGCATAATATGCATCTTCATATCCTCAGTGTCTCTTGTATATAAGGCATGGGATATTTTATATATGGAGACATTCAATAAATATTTGTCAAATGAAAATGATAAATGCATGTGGTTATATAAATTTGGTGACTTTGGAAAGTATAAGAATAGGCAATAACATGTGTTTACTAAGTAAACTTCCATTTTTAAACTAGAAACTCATTAAACCTATTAGAAGAAATTGAGTCTTTGTGGTAATTCCAGAGTCAAAATATCCAACTATGTTTTCTCCAATTAATTTATGCTTTTGTAAATAATTTACTCAATTTTCACAGAGTTTTTAAAAATTATTTTTACAAATCATTTTTACAAACTTTTAAAAATATTTTTTGCAAATAATTTACTAAAATTAGGTGCAGGTTAAATCTTTTTTTTTCAAAAATCAAAGGTCCTTTTAAGTGTTAAATTACATATTTGAAGTTACTTATTCTTACAAGTATGTACATTGATCATTGCCCCTAAGTTAACATATCCATTTAGCCTAATCACAAATCTTTATAGAATTTCATGTTACATAGTTAGCCACTTAAAGTAATAATTATTTTAAGTGATGCGTTTTAAAGATAATTTCTATAATATGTTTTGTCACATGGATAAGTACCACCTTCACAAACCAAGGACTGTGTTTATGTTAAAGATAAATTTGAGTAATAAAGACCACACTGTATTTGAGCAATGTTTCCTTGAATAGTTTGTTTTAGAGTTTTTTTCTTAATGAATAACATGTCCAAAGGACCAAAAGGAATAGTCTACATAAAGAATACAGTGGCAGTTTCCCATCTTCAAGGAAATAATTCTTTCAAAATTCACTTAAATTACCTACTGCATTCTCTCTCTCTCTCTCTCTCTCTCTCTCTCTCTCTCTCTCTCTCTCTCTCTCTCATTTTGCATATTTTTATTGCATTAATGCATATATATGCAGCAAAATATAATCTCCAGAAATATCTTCTTTTGCCTTTTTTTAGTACAGTATTTTTCTTTCTTGCCTCTAAAGTCCACAAGGTAGTTTTAAGTGGATGCTTTATATGTAGTTCATGTATGTTCTTTGCAATTGTATTTAAAAGCACCATGTTCTGTAGTAGAATGGCATTGTGCTTCACCCAAAGTGAAAAGTTGAAAAGACCTTAACTTAAAAGGACCAAGGTCTCCCACTGCATCCTGGGCCATCTGCAGTCAGCCTGATTGATCTATGGCCACTCGACCCAGATGGCTCTGGAGGAGAAAGTGAGGTGGGTGACTTGCACAGCCCTTCCTCACTCAAATCAAATTCAATTGCAATTTAGATCATCATCTCACTGATGTCATGGTCTTCTTTGAGAATAAAGGACAAAGCACAACCACAGTATGTAATTAATGAACAATAAATATTTCTCTGTTCCTTCATTTCTTCCTTCCTATCATCTCTCTTCTCTCTTTTTTTGTTTCAATCTCTTTTGTCTTTCTGCTTTTGAACTCTTTCTGATATATGTCAAGTAGTGGGATCTCTGAGTCAAGATGCATTGTCATTTTAGTCACTTTTCTATCATAATTCAACATTTATTTACAGAATCATTGGACCTATTCACAGCTCTAATGGCAGAGTAGGAATGTACCTACATTTCCACAACCCTTTCAATACTATTTCCATTTTTTTCACTGTTGACATTTTACCTATGAAACAATGCCTCAGAATTGTACTAATAAGAAGGGAAATTTTTTTTTTCTTTTTGTATAAAAGTTCCTATTTTATTAATGGTTATTAAAAACTCTTTATATCCTTGGAATGCTTGTTCATTGGGAGATAATTATTATTCTTTGCATATTTGTGTTATTTCCCTGTACTTGTTCCACAACCTGTTCATTACATAGTCTCATGTAGACCTTCATTGTGACAAGGCAATCCTCTTACATCTGTCTAAATGATTCACTATCCCACTCACCACAATGAGTTTTAACATTTTTTATCACTCTTTAAAACTTACCAGCTTCCTCTCCCACTAATGCCCCAGATTAGAGCCTTGCTCTAATTTTCACTGAAGGGAACAAAAGGCCATTTGTCAAGAGCTCCTTCTTCTTATCTCACATTACAAATAACCCTTCTTTCCACTATTACATCCTTCAAACTTGTTTCATATGAAAGGTGTGTCCTTTCTCTTTTCCAAGGTTAACACCTATACATGTACAAGAAATGCCATTCTATTTCATCTTCTCCAGCAAATTGACCCTTCTACCACAATAATTCTTTCACTAATCTTTAGTTGTTCCCTCTCTAATGCCTACATACATGCAGCGTACAAAGCATGTCCATGCTTCCCCCATTCTTACATAAACAAAAATCAAGCAAAAAATCCTTATGTATCATCCTATATATCTTTTCTTTTTTGTGGTTACGCACCTTGAAGAAGGCCATCTATAACAGATACCACTACTTCCTTCCTTCTTACTTTCTTTTTAACTTTTTGTAATCTGGCTTCTGTTTTCATTGTTCAGTCAAAACTACTCTCTCTCTAAAAGCACTAACAGTTACTTAATTGCCAAATGTAATGGCCTTTTACCTGTCTTCATCCATCTTGACCTCTCAATAGTGTTGGGAACTGTTGAACACCCTCTTCACTTTGATAATTTTTCCTTTCTAGGTTTTGATGACCCTACTATCTTATTTTTCTTCCTACAAGTTCATTTCGGGTCCATTTTCAGCTCTTTATCCATGTCACATCTTCTAATGGTGCGTCTCCCGAAAGGCTCCTTCCTGAGTCGTCTTCTCTTCTCTCTCTCTATTATTCCACTTGGTGAACTTATTAGCTCCTATGATTTCAATTATTATCTTTATATATGTGAATTTCAAATTTTCTTATCCAACTCTAACCTCTTTTCCAGGCTCTAGTCTTGCATTTCTGTCTATTAGTGAAGTCACTTTGGATGTCCCATAGACATCTTAGAAATAACATGTCTAAAACTGAACCTTTATATTTGCCCCTATCCAAACCCCACCCCTTTCCCCAAATTTCCAATTACTATGAAAGGCACCATCATTTTCCCAGTCACCCTGGCTTATGATCTAGGTGTCATCCTCAACTCCTCATATTCTTGCCATCCTTTCATGTTAAAATTCTTGTCAAGTACTTTCACTTCTTTTTTAATGATACTCTTCCTATATCCCCCTTTCTCTTCATTGATACTGCCACCAGTCTTATTTCAGCCATTCACATCTAAACTTGGATTATTGTAATGGTCTGCTGGTTTGGTCTCTCTCTGGGTCAAATTGATTTTCTTCAAGTGCAAGTCTGATCATGTCATCACTCAATAAATAAACTTCAGTGGCTCCCTATTATTTCCAGTATCAAATATAACATTCTCTGATTAGATTATAAATCTTTTCACAATTTATCTCTTTCCCTTTCTCACTTTTCTAGTATTCTTAGACCCTATTTCCATTCTTGTAACCATACAGGTATTATGACAATGGCCTTCTTGTTGTTCCACACACAATACATTCTATCTCTAAATCATCACTGGTTCTGCCCCATCCCTAGAACTTTCTTCCTCTTTAACCTCCCTCATTTCATCCTTCCATCCCCACTCTCATTCTATAGCTCATCTACCCTTTTAACAAAACTCCTTGAAAAGCTAATCTATAATAGATACCATTTCTTCCTCTCATCTCATTCTTCTTACAATATGGCTTCCAACATCCTTTCATTGTAACTGCTCTCCCCAAAGTTATGAATATTCTCTTAGTTATCAAATCCAATGACCTTTTCTCAATTCTTATCCTCTTTGACTTCTCTGTGGCCTTTGATGTGGTAGTTCACTTTCTCCTCCTTGATTCTCTCTGCTTCTTTTTCTCCTCCATAACCATACTCCTAGGTCTCCTTTGTTCAATCTTCCTTCAAATCATACCCTCTAATTATAGATGTCCCTCAGGGCTTTTTATTTGGAGATCTCATGTACTACTATAGTTCTACCTACCATTCCTATGCTGATGATTCTCAAATCTGCTTATCCTGCCCCAATCTCTCTGCTGACCTCCAATTTCACACCTTCAACTCCCTTTCAGATACGTCAAACTGGTTTGTTCAGTAGACATTTTAAGTTCAATGCTTTCAAAACGGAATTCATTATCTTTCTGCTATTTCTTCAGGCCCATTTACAACCTAGGAGTTATCTTGAAGTATTCACTATCTTTTGCCTTCCATATTCAAGTTTGTTACCAAGGCCTGTTGCTTTCACCTTTGCATCATCTCTCCAATACAACCTCTTCTCTCCTGTCAAGACTTCAGTTTCCCTCATCACCTCATGCCTTAATTATTGCAACAGCTTGCTGGTGGGTCTGCTTGCCTCAAGTTTCTTCCCAATGCAAACCATTCTCCATTCAACCACTAAAGTGAGTTTCCTAAATTGCAGGTCCTCTTATCTTACCCTCCTACTCAATGAATTTCAGTGTCTTACTACCATGTCTAGGATAATTTTTTTAAAAAGTTGTGTTTTACATTCAAAATTTTTCGTAACCTTATTTCCTCCCACATTTCTGGTATTCTTACATCTTACTCCCAGTCATTTACACTTCAATACAGTGATACTGGCCTCCTGGCTATTCTATGAATAAATCACTACATCTCTCAGCTCCAGGCATTTTTTTCCGGCTATCCTGGATACTGGGAATACTCTCCCTTCTTCCCTCTGACTTCTGAATTCCCTAATTTCCTTTAAGTCCCAATTGAAAGCTTAAATGGGAAATTCATCAAAAAACATGCAATGTTTTTTTTTTCCCTCACAAGTTTATCCAAATATGAGCTATCGAATTTGATTTTCTTGCTTTTCCTGCATTCTGGTTGTTCTGCTTTTATATATTTTAACCAGTAGCAATTATTTTTGATAAATATTGCTTTAATAATTTGAGATCTAGTCTGCTACTTCTACTTCATTTCTACTAATTTATTACTTCTCTTTAGAGTCTAACCCTTTTATTTATTCAAATTAATTTTATTATTTTGTTCAATTCTATAAAATAACCCTCTGGGAGCTTGCTTAGTATAGCATTAAATCAGTAAATAAATTTAGGCAGTATCATCATTTTCATTTTCTCAGTATAGATGAATAATGAGTAATAAGTATTTCTCTTATTATTCTTGTCATTATTTCTGTAAGGGGTGTTTTGTAATTATATTTTCAAAGTTATTAAATGTGTCTTGGTTTTTGTGACCCTCAGTAGTTTTATGTTTATTTTCAATAAGACTTGCCTTTCCAGGATTTCCTCCTGGGTTTTATTACTGCTATGAGGAACTGCTGTCAATTTTTGAGAATTGATTTTATATGTTGCTTCCTAGAAACTAGTCACAAAATCTCATACTTTTCTTGTGGACAAGATAGAAAGATGCAGAGTAGCTAATGGTACAGTGAGTTCAATGTGTAACTGACTGAACATCCAAACCTATGGAGTTGTCATTAATGCCTCAGTGTCAATGTGGAGAGAGATACTTCTTTCAGAGTGCTTATTCCTATTATTTTAATATGTTTTAATCAATAACTCAAATGACATGCTTATAAACTTTGTAATTGTTGCGAAGCTTGAAGGGTTAGCTAATTTGTTGCATGACAGTCAGGATCCAAAAAAGATCTCAGCAGGCTAGAATATTGTGGTGATGCAAATGAAATGAATTTTAATAGGGACACATGTAAAGCCTCACATTTAGTTTGAAATAAATCAATTTCACAAGTATAAGTTGGGGAAGGGAGTAGTTAGATAAGCAGTTAATCTGAAAAAGTCATGAGTTTTTAGTGGAAGCAATCTCAGTTTGAAATAATGAAATATAAAGCCCAAAATTAATCAGAACCTGTGCAGCTATAATAGGTAGTATCAGTAATGAGGCAAGTAAAATTCCATACCTGGAATATCATGATGGATTCTAGACATCATACTTTAAGTTAGCACATTGATATGTTGGTGAGCAATCAAAGGAGGGCAATCAGGATGGTAAATGAGACAGATAGGTGATGCTGTGGGTAGAACTGCATCTGGAATCAGGAAGGCCTGAGTTAAATGTGGTCTCAGACTGTTCCATTACTCTTTGATTCAATTTCTTCATCTTTAAAATGAGGATACTAATAGCACCTGTCCACAGTGTTTCTGTGAGAATAAAATAACACAATACTTGTAAAATGCTTTGCAAACCATAAAGGTCTCAATAAATGCTCGTTATTAGTATTTTTATTATATTATCTTGAGATCATGCCACAAAAGAACCAGTTGAAGGCACTAGGGATATTCATACTGGAGAAAATGATTTTTGGCCATGTTTTCAAGTTTAATATGCATTAATATTTTCTCCATCATTTTTTGCCTATTTTATATTTAATTATTCCCCAATTAAATGTAAAAGAAAGACCATTTTACCATACATTTTTAAAACTTTGAGGTCCAAATTTTCTCCCTTCCTCCTTCCCTACCCCACCCACATCAATGAGAAGGTCAGCAACTCAACATATGTTGTGTTGTCAATGTTGCGTGTGGGGTCATGGAAAATATTTCCATAATTGTCTTGTGAAAGCAAACATAGACAAAAAAACCCCTCCAAAATAAAGAAAGTAAAAATACTATGTTTCGATCTGTATTCAGAAACCATCAGTTCTTTGTCTGGGAATGGATAGCATTTTTTATCGTAAGAACTTCGGAGTTGTCTTGTATTATAGTATTGCTGAAAATAGCTAAGTCAATCATGGCTGATCATCATACAGTATTGCCCTTACTTTGTACATAATACATTTCACTTTGCATCAGCTCAGCTATTTTCTCCACTTTTATACTTTTCTCTCACCTTTCACCCTTTCCCTCATCACCAGTGTTCTGCTTCTGACAACCTCCATCAATCCTCCCTCCATTGTATCAGGGCCCTCTCTCTTCTTTCCCTTTTCATCTCCCAGTTCCCTATAGGGTGAGATAAATTTCTATACACAGCTGAGTGTGTATTTTATTCCCTCTTTGAACCAAATCTGATGAGAATAAGGTTCGAACAATTCCCTCCCTTCTTTCCCTCTACTGTAATAGGTCTTTTTTACTTCTTCATGCAATATA
Source organism: Trichosurus vulpecula (assembly GCF_011100635.1). Taxonomy (NCBI): domain Eukaryota; kingdom Metazoa; phylum Chordata; class Mammalia; order Diprotodontia; family Phalangeridae; genus Trichosurus; species Trichosurus vulpecula. The sequence continues at coordinate 106,920,280 of NC_050581.1, read as the reverse complement.
ATTTACCCTATTCTGCCTCTATCTAAGAGGTCTTTTTCCCAGTTCAATCATCCCCCCCTTAATTTTGTTATATTATCACATCAAAGTCAACTCACACCCACTCCCTCTATCTATGTACATTCCTTCCAACTGCTGTAATAGAGATACAGTTCTCAAGAGTTACAAGTATAATCTTCCACTATGGAGGTATAAACAATTTAATCTTATAAATTGCAAGTGTTTTCTTTTCTTTCTTGTTTAACTTTTTATGCATCTCTTGACACTTGTATTTTGAAGATCAAAATTTTTGTTAAACTCTGGTCTTTTCATCAGAAACTTTGAAATCACCTTTTTCATTGAATGTCCATCTTTACCCTGAAAGATTATGCTCAATTTTGCTGCATAGTTGATTCTTGATTTCAATCCAAGCTCCTTTGTCTTCTGGAATATATTCCAAACCCTCTGATCTTTTAATGTAGAAGCTGCTAAATCCTTTGTAATACTGACTGTTGCTCCTTGATATTTGAATTGTTTCTTTTTGACTGCTGGCAGATCCTTGATCTGATACTTCTGGAATTTATCGACAATATTCATTGAATTTCCATTTTGCAATCTCTTTCAGGAGGTGTTCAGTGGATTCTTTCAATGACCATTTTTCCTTCTGGTTCTAGGACATCAGGGCAGTTATCCTTGATAATTTCTTGAAAGACACTGAAGAGGCTTTTTTCTCATCATGGCTTTCAGCCTATCCAATAATTCTTTAATTATCTTTCCTGGATCTGTTTTCATGTTAGTTCCTTTGGCCATTAGTTATTTTGTTTTCTTCCATTTTTTCATTCTTTTGATTTTATTTGATTTTTTCTTGATTTCTTCTGGAGTAATTAGTTTCCACTTGGTCAATTCTAACTTTTAGGGAATTATTTTTTCAGTGAGTTCATATACCTCCTTTTCCATTTGACCAATTCTATTTTTTCAGCAAATTGTTTTTGATTTTTTTTCCAGTTTGGCCTATTGATTTTTTTTAAGGACTTGTTTTGTTCAGTCAACTTTTGTCCTTCCTTTGCCATGCTTTTGACTCTCTCTCATATAACTCTCATCCTCTGCCCCCAATTTTTCTTCTTCCTCTCTTATTTGATCTTTAAAAGACCTTTTGAGCTCTTCTAAGAAATCTACCTTGAAATAAATTCATCTTCCCCTTTGAGGCCTCACATATAGGCATTTTGACATCAATGTCTTCATCTGAGTTTGTGTTTTAATATAACCTGTTGCTATAATAACTTTCTATTCCTCAAGTCCCGAGTTATCTTAAGCTAGAAAATCATTTCACTTCTTTTTGTAGGTTCTGTTGCTCCAGAATCTGTTTAGAGGTTGGATTTAACATTGTTTTTGAGGGAAATTGGGAGAGATCAGGCATCTTCCTGGCTTTTCTCCACCCTCTTGGCTCTTCCCTCTCTGATCATCAATTTCAGTCCATGGAAGATGGTAGTTTCCTGTGACTCACTATTGTGCAACACCAGCAGAATATTGGTATTCAAAGATGGGCTTTGGTTTCAGTAAAAATTTGGGCATTTTCCTGAAAAAAGTCTAGTCTGCTCATCTCTTTCTCTTTAAATTTGTGCTCAACACACTATCAATTTGTTTTATAAGTACATGTCCATACAAACATACCCTTCTGTTTATAAATATATATGCAAGCACATGTGCCTATAGATACAGAAACAATATTGACGCTGCCAATTGCTACTCTTATTTTTATTATTTTTAAAGGTTGTATTCATGCTCATAGAATTTACTTCTGGGAAGAATTTTAGAAATCAACTGTTAAAAAAAGAAATCAACTGTTGTCCAACATGACACAGGAAATAATCTGAGGCAAGATGCAAATTGAGGTGTTTTGACTCCAAATCCAATTTCTTTCCACTACACTATTAACACCCTTATCTTCCTTATCATATCTCTTTCAATAAAAGCCTCATCCCTTCAAATCCATTCTTTTTTTCATAAATTAGGAAAAGTGCTAACTTAGATATCTTCAAGTCCTAGATAAATAGGTCAGTTTTCAACATTTACATAACTGTATGACTTAAGTCACTCAAGCTCTCTTAACTTATATTGAAAGATGTGCAAAGTCAATCTAATGCTAATCCTTATTTATACAGAAAGAGAAATTGAGGTCCCAGGAGTTTTAGTGACTTGCCCAAAGTCACCAAGGTGATAAGCATGAAGGTGGAATGTGAACTCAAGGTCGAGGGGAGGAATAATATGTATATGTATATATATATATATATATGTATATATATATATATATATATATATATAGCTTACAGAAAAAAATTAAATATAAAAGAAATACACTTCAATATGATATCTGTAACCATGAATCCTAGAAAACTATGGATAGGGTGTTAATAATTATGCATACAGTATAGAAGCCTCCACCGGCTTGGGAAATTATTAGGTAAGCTTTATAATTTCAGTCTACATGGTGGGAAATCCTATCATATACTGACAAAAGGAAAAACACCAACAAAAACTATTATCCTAACAAAGGCAATCTCTGTGGTTCAGGTGAGGTCATCGTGATCCTGCAACATGCTCATTTGAAGGCATGAAGGTAGGAAATGGAATATAATATATTGGGAACATCAACAGAGTCAGGTTTGAACTCAGACTTGATGGGGGGGGAGGAATATAAGATACACCTATAAAAATGTTGGAATTGTAATGTTATGTATAAATAAATTACAATATCATGTTCAAACAACCTTTAAATATAATTTTGCAATTCAATTAATGTTCATTTCTATTAATTTAGAAAATGTAATCCCTTTGTTCAACAGTCCCATAACTAGGGGATTATTGAGTTGTGCAATGAAAAAGGCACATGCTTTGGAATTAGATACTCTACCTTTGTCTTGACTCTCTTACCTCCTACCTATATTAGCTTGAGAAAGTGAAAGAATCATTTGGGGTCCCTTTTTTTCTTATGTAAAGTAAAAATCTTGAACTAGAATGATTTTTAAACTTCCATCCATTTTTAATTTATGGTGCTTCAGTTTTAATTTAATGCTGGTTAAAGGAAAAAAAGGTATAATAATAAATTGTTTGAGAATTAGCCCACTGAAAAATACATGATGGGGGGAGGGGGGATAGCCAAGATGGCCACGTGAAAACAGTGTCTTACTGGAGCTCTCTCATGAGTTCTGTCAGATACCTCTAAAAAAGAGAATCTGAGCAGATTGGAGAGAGTTAGAAGCCACTAGCAGACTGAGTGGGGCTAATTTCCAAGCCAGGAGAATCTGAAAGGTCAATAGGAAGGGTCTGTAGGCTGGGAGAGTGCCTGGCATGTGGAGCTGTACCAGAAAGCACCAAAGTGAAAGCAGCTGTGGAAATCAGGCAGTGATCCATGCTGGGAGAAAGCTGGGCCCCAAAAACTGGCAGAGATCCCCAGGCCTCCCAGCACAGGATGGGATTCTGTCAAAGTGATGGGAGGAAGCAGTGCCTGTGACTGTGAGACATCCACTCCTGAGGCTTGCAGCCCAAATGTTTGAAACGTGCCTTCTTGAACTTCTGGGAGACATAATGACCAGGTAAATGGCTCTGATCCCTCCCTCATTCACTGACAAAGAGAATCCCTGGACAAAAACGCTGGAAGAGAAGAGAAAGAAGTGGGGCTTCGGCATCCAAACAGTGGGAATTGCTGAGTCCCAGAAGGGCAGAGCCAGCAAGGGTCAAAACCTGGAAACCCGATGTGCCTTTGCACAGCCAGGGGAAGTGGCAGACACTAGCACAGAAAACAGCTGAGACCACTGGTGCTGGAGAGCACCCCCAGGAGAAGAGGAGATTTCCAGCAGGTAGAAGACCCCTCCCCCACACCTCAGGAAACCACAGGCCATAATACACAAAGCCAGTAACTAAGCTCACAATTCCCAGAACAAGAAACCTGGGACAGAAATCCCTGAGCCCCAAAAGCAGAAATTCACTGTAAAGCCAGGAAAAAGCAAACCAACATGAAGAAGAAAACAATAACACAAAAAAACTTAGGACCATTGATTTTTTTCTTTTTTTTATGGATACAGGGAAGATCAAAATACCAATTTGCAAGAGGACAGCATTGACACTATACCCACATCTGACACTGTGAACTGGTCTGAAGCCCAAAAAGCATTCTTGGAAGAGCTAAAGGAGGATTTTAAAAACCAAAACTGGGAGGTAAAAGAAAAAAATGGAAAAAAAAAACAGGGATGAGATCATATCGTTAAAATGTAAAATTGGCAAATGGCTAAGGCAATTCAGAATCTAAATAAAGAAAATGACACCATGAAAGCTAAAATCAGCCTATTGGAAAAGGAGATAGAGAAGCTAATGGGAAAAAAATAATACATTAAAAATTAGAATTGAGCAAGTGGAATCTAATGACTCTATGAGACACCAAGAAGTAGTCAAACAAAATATAAAAAGTGAAAAAATAGAAGAAAATGTGAAATATCTGATTGGAAAAATAACTGACCTGGAAAATAGATCCAGGAGAGAAAATTTAATATTTATTGGTCCACCAGAAATGAAAAAAAGTGCCTGGACAGTATCTTTGAAGAAATTATCAAAGATAACTACCCAGAGGCCCTAGAACCAGAGGGGAAAATAGTCATTGAAAGAATCCACCAATAACCCCTTGAAAGAGATACCAAATTGAAAACTCCAAGAAATATTACAGCCAAATTTAAAATTACAGAGTCAAGGAGAAAATACTGCAAGCAGCCAAAAAGAAGCAATTCAAGTATTGTGGATCTACAGTCAGGATCATGCAGGATCTCTCAGATTCCACATTAAATGATAGGAGAAATTGGAATATGATATTCCAAAGGGCAAAAGAGCTGGAACTACAACCAAAGATCAACTACCCAGAAAAACTGAGCATAATTTTTCAGGCAAGGAGATGGACATTCAATAAAATAAAGGAATTCCATACCTTCCTGATGAAAATGCCAGAACTAAATATAAAATTTGATCTTCAAATATAAAACTCAAGAGAGACATAAAAAGGTAAACAGGGAAAAAAACCCACAAACCTTGTTAATCAATAAGGGCAAATTGTTTACATCTTTATATAGGATTATATTGTTTTATATATGTGTATATGCATGTATATATATATACATATGTATATATATATATATACACATATATGTATGTATGTATATGTATGTCAATCTTGAGAATAGTACAGTTATTAACACAATTGAAAGGGATACACATAGACTGTGGGTGTCAGTATAAAATAACTGATATAATGATAAAAAAGACATAATTAATAAATGTAAAAGGAGGGTTATGAGAGAAGAGGTAAGGAGGTAGTAGAAAAAGGTAAATTATATCAATTGAAGAGGCACAAAAACACATTATAGTAGAGGAAAAGACAGGAGGGAGAAAAGTAGTATATGAGCTTTGTTCTGATCATATCTGGTTCCAGAAGAGAATAACATACTCCAAAAAGTATAGAAATCAAAATTGTCCTACAGGCAGTAGTAAGGGAAAGGAGAAAGAAAATGGTGGGGTGCTCAGAAGGCAGGGAAGAAGTAGAAAGGTGAAAAGGGTAAGATAAGGGAGAGAAATCAAGAGGGAGGACAAATTGAGGAAGGTGGTGGTCAAAAGCAAAGTTCTTTTGAGAAACAGAAGGGGGGAGGGAGAAATAAAAGCATAAACAGGAGGAAGAAACAGGATGGAGAAAAAGACACAGCTTTTAATCATAACTGTGAATGTGAATGGGATGAACTCTCCCATAAAATGGAGATAGAGAGCAGAATGGATTAAAAACCATAATCCTACAATATGTTGTTTACAAGAAACACATTTGAAGCAGGGGGATATATACAGGGTAAAAGTAAAAGGATGGAGTAGAATATATTCTGCTTCATCTAAAGTAAAAAAGCAGGAGTGGCAATCCTAATCTCAGACAAAGCAAAAGCAAAGACAGACCTAAATAAAAGAGATAAAGAAGGACACTATATCCTGCTAAAAGGTACCATACACAGTGAAGCAATATCATTATTAAACATATATACCTCAAGTGGTATAGCATGCAAATTCTTAGAGGAGAAATTAAGGGAGTTACAGGAAGAAATACACAGCAAAACCATACTGGTGGGGGACATCCCCCTCCCCCTCTCTGAACTTGATAAATCTAACCTCAAAATAAACAAGAAAGGAGTTAAGGAGGTGAATAGAATTTTAGAAAAGCTAGATATGATAGACCTCTGCAGAAAACTGAATAGAGATAAAAAAGAATATACATTTTTCTCTGTGTTACGTGCAGATACTCAAAAATTGATGATGTACTAGGGCAAAAAACCCTCAAAATCCAGTGCAAAAGGGTTGAAATAGTCAATGCATCCTTCTAAGATCATGAGACAATAAAAATTATTTGTAATAAAGGACCATAGAAAGATAAACTAAAAATTAATTGGAAACTAAATAATCTAATCCCAGAGAATGAGTGGGCCAAAGAACAAATCCTAGAAACAGTAAGTTCATTCAAGAGAATGACAACAATGAGACAACATACCAAAACTTATGGGAGGCAGGAAAAGCAGTTTTTAGGGGAAGTTGTATAACTCTAAATGCTTACATGAATAAAATAGATAGAAAGGAGATCAATGGAACAGCCATGCAACTGAAAAAAAAAACTAGAAAAAGAACAAATTGAAAATCCCCAATTAGATACCAAATTAGAAATACAGAAAATCAAAGGGGAGATTAATAAAATTGAAACCTAGAAAACTATCGAATTAATAAATAAGACTAAGAGCTGGTTTTATGAAAAAAAAAACCAATAAAATTGACAAACTCCTGGTCAATTTGATTAAAAAAAGAAAACCAAATTACCAGTATCAAAAATTGAAAGGGTGAATTCACTTCCAATGAAGAGGAAATTAAAACAATAATTAGGAATTATTTTGCCCAACTGTATGCCCATAAATTTGATATCCTCAGGGAAATGGATGAATATTTACAAAAATATGAATTGACCAGGTTAACAGAAGAGGAAGTAAAATTTCTAAATATCCCAATCTCAGAAAAAGAAATTGAGCAAGCCGTCAATGAACTCCCTAGGAAAAAATCTCCGGGGCCAGATGGTTTTTCATGTGAATTTTATCAAACATTTAAAGAACGATTAATTCCCATAATTTATAGATTATTTGGGAAAATATGTGAAGAAGGAGTCCTACAAAATTCTTTTTATGATACAAATATGGTACTAATACCTAAACCAGGAAGAGTCAAAACAGAGAAAGACAATTATAGAACAATTTCCCTAATGAATATTGATGCAAATTTTTAAATAAAATATTAGCAAAAAGATTGTACCAAGTTATTAGGAGAATAATATACTATCACCAGGTAAGATTTATTCCAGGAATGCAAGGCTGGTTCAATATTAGGAAAACTATCAGCATAATTGATCATATCAATAACAAAACTAGCAAATATCATATCTCAATAGATGCAGAAGAAGCTGTTGAGAAAATACAACACCCATTCCTATTAAAAACACTATAAAGCATAGGAATAAATGGAGCCTTCTTTAAAATTATAAATAGCATCTACCTGAAACCATCAGCAAGCATTATAGGTAATGGGGATAAGCTAGATACATTCCCACTAAGATCCAGGGTGAAACAAGGATGTCCATTATCATCCCTATTATTCAATTTGGTACTAGAAATGTTAGTTTTAGCATTAGGAGAAGAAAAAGAAATTGAAGGAAATAGAATAGCCAAAGAAGAAACTAAATTATCACTATTTGCAGATGATATGATAGTTTACTTAGAGAATCCTGGAGAGTGAAGTAAAAAAAAAATTACTTGAAACATTAAACAACTTTAGTAAAGTTGCAGGATATAAAATAAACTCATGAAAATCGTTGACATTCTTATATATTACTAACAAAGCCCAACAGCAAGAGATAGAAAGAGAAATTCCATTCATACTTACTGTAGACACTATAACATATCTGGGAGTCTACCTGCCAAGAAAAACACAGGACCTTCATGAACACAATTGTGAAATACTTCTCACACAAATAATGTCAGATCTAATTAAATGGAATAACACCAGTTGCTTGTGATTAGACCAAGCTAATATAATAAAAATCACAATTTTACCTAAATTAATTTCCTTATTCAGTGCCATAGCAATCAAACTATGAAAAAAATATTTACAAAACTGGATAAAATAATAACAAAATTCATCTGGAAAAACAAAAAGTCCACAATAGCTAGGGAATTAATGGAAAGAAATGCTATGGAAGGTGGCCTAGCCATACCAGACATCTAAATGTCCCATAAAGTAGCAATCCTCAAAAGTACCTGGCTAAGAAACAGAGTGGTAGATCAGTGGAATAGGTTAGGTACAGAAGTCACAGAAGTCACCAACTGAAGCAACCTACTCTTTGATAAACCCAAAGAGTCCAGCTTCTGGGTTAAGAATTCACTATTTCACAAAAACTGTTGGGAAAATTGGAAAATAGTAGGGCAGAAACTGGGCATAGACCCATATCATACACTGTATACCAAAATAAATGTCAGAATGGGTACATGATTTAGGAATAAAGGCTTATACTATAAGCACTTTGGGAGAGCAAGAAACAGTTTATCTGTCAGATTTATGGGAAAGAGAAGAATTCATGACCCAACAAGAGATAGAGAGCATTATAAAATGTAAAATGGATAATTTTGATTATGTCAAACTGAAAAGTGATTTGTTCAGAGTCACATAAACACCAAAAATCTTGAACATTTCTATATACAAAGATCATTAAAAGTGTTGCATGAAAACTTGCTTTTCATTACACACTTGTTATTGCTTTTTTTGGGGGGGTATTTAATAATATGATCAATTCAACATTTTAGTTCCAAAACTATCCTGTTTTTGTTTCTCTCTAAACCATCTTCTTTTATTTTATTTTTCTACATCCAGAGAAAGAACTGTGGAGTCTAAATGCAGATTGAGGCAAACTATTTACTCTCTCTTTTTTCCCCCTTTTTTTTTGTTTTTATTTCTCTCTGTCGTGATTCACTTCATTGGTCATAATTCCTTTTTGCAAGTTGGCTATTGTGTAAATAAGCTTAATGTGAAGGTTTATGTAGAATCTATATCGGGCTGCATACCATATTGGAGAGAGGTGAGAGGGGAGGGAAGGGAAGAAAATTTTAAACTCAAGATCATGTAAAACTAAGTGTTGTAAACTAAAAATAAAAAATCTAATTAAAAAAGAAAAATTCATGATGATGTTTGCAGCTTCTGTGAAGTAAATACCTTAAATGAAGTGTACACAAATAACATATTAGTATGAGAGATAGTGAATAACTTTTGAGTTCATATGTCTAAGGACTGCCTGAAAGAATTGGGGCTGGCTAAACTGGAGAAGATAATGTTCTCACATTATCTGAGACTAAGGGGAGAATGATCATATGATGGTTCTCTTCAAATATTTGAATAATTGTCAGATGGATAAGGGATTTCATTTGTTATATTTGGCCCCCAAAATTAGAAGCAATGCATAGAAGTTTCAAAGGTGAATTAGTACTGCTATAAGGAACAGTTTCAAAACAATTAGAATTGTCCAAGACTGTAAGGGAATACCTCAAGAAGAACTGAGTTCCCTTTCATCAGAAGTCTCCAAACAAAGGTTTCATGCCAACTTTGCAAGTGCATTTTAGTAGGGATTCTATGTCGGGGAATGAACTAGACTAGGTGGTTACTGAGGTCCCTTCCAATGCTGAAGTCCCATAGCTTGATTCATTGAATAGCTGTCTGGTGTGAATATTAACCAAGGAATTTCAATATACAAACTACAACCAGTCATGTAAACTCACTGGCTCTACAAGAGAAGGCTGTATAGCTTTCTGCCTTTCTGTAGGCTGTAAAGCTGATTGATATTCAGCATTCTATCAAAGTTCCCTCTGAAAACATTCTGGAACAATAACTTGGATTAATTTATATCTACTAAAGTATTGCCAGCAGAAAATTCAAGATTAACTGTTGCTCTTGAATATTTATGATGGCAATCTAGGTGTTATTTTTCTGTTGCCATTGTATTCCGCACAAATGCCATCTGCTTGCTAACTGTAGATTAACTAGACCCTCTGAACTTGTTTATGGAGCAAAGGGGGCTAAATAGGTTTTGAGTCTTCTGGTGATTTACTGAGCAGCATAATTTGAATCATATTTCAGTCTTGTTTAATGGCTCAAAACACATTAATCAGCAAAGTGACTTCTTATGGATTTATACTTCAGCTAAACAAAAGACACTGCAAAATTCCTCTTTTCCTCTTCAATTTCAGGTCCATGTTGAGAGAGGAAAGGGAAAGAGACTTAAATAGGAGAGAAGGGAGGTGGGGCAGAGAAAGGGAGAGAGAGAGAGAGAGAGAGAGAGAGAGAGAGAGAGAGAGAGAGAGAGAGAGAGAGAGAGACAGACAGAGAGAGAAGATTGAAGAAAAAGAGGGAGAACAAGAATGATGTAACATTAATTGTTCTCTAATGTAATAGTAATTAGTGAGAAACATTTGTGGATTCACAGATATTTTCATGATATTTTCTACTTCATAAACATGTTGAAATAAATATTGACCCTAAAGAAAATGCATTCTAGCTCAGGGAGAGAAAAGGAAAGATCATTTGGCAATAATTAAAATATGTATCTATCAAACTGACAACTCAATTATATTTTATTTGTGGCCCAGGTTTTTTTAATCAGTTTTAAGTCTGCATTTGAGTTATTGTTTTTATTTGAACTTGATAAACACCAAAAATCTTGAACATTTCTATATACAAATATCATTAAAAGTGTTTCATGAAAACTTGCTTTTCATTATACACTTGTTATTGCTTTTTTGGGGGGGTATTTAATAATATGATCAATTCAACATTTTAGTTCCAAAACTATCCTGTTTTTGTTTCTCTCTAAACCATCTTCTTTTATTTTTTGTTTTCTCTCTGATGTTTAAAGGTAGGTCTGCATGCTGGATCACCAGAATTCAAATCTGACCATATTTACTATGTGACTCTGAACAAATCACTTTACCTTTGTTTATTTCAGTTTCTTTAAATGTAACACAGACATAATAACACAGGCTACCTTTTGAGGATCAAAAAGATATTATTTTAAAGCTCTTACTACAATTCCTGGCATATAGTAGGCACTATATAAATACTTCTTCCCTTCCCTCTCTTGCATTTAAATAGAAGTTCCATTGATGTACTTTTCTTACCTTTGTTTTTGGCATTACTGTTAGTAGCATCCTCTCCTCCCTCAATTCTTGTCAATTTTCTTCCCTGAAAAAAAGAAAAAAAAAGAATAAATTCTCATTTAGGAAGTTACAAAGTAGAAATTAATTTAAATAGAAGACATAGATGCAGATCTAATACTGACTGAATCAGGTTTAAAAGGAAAAAAAAAACACCTTATTCTGTTTGTTTATATCTCCAATTTTCAAACTGTCTTTTCAATTGACTTCCCTTACAGGAGAAAATTACCATTTCTAGCTGACTTGGGCTGTCACTTATAAATAAAGTTGAATTTGAAGGAATTAGTAAACAAAAGCATAAAATACAATTCAGAATTTGTTTTAAAATCTCTCTAATCAGTAGTTCTTAAACTAAGGTCATTGAATATTTTTGAAAAAAACATATGTTGACAATTATTTCAATGTATTTCCCTACACAATTCTATGTGTTTGGTTTTATGTATTTAACAATATTTTTTCTGGATTTACTAGGCTGCCAAAAGAGTCCATGACACTAAAAAGCAATAAAACCCAATGCAGTCTACATCATTTATTTGAAAGGCAGAAAGGTGTAAAGGAAGGAGCACTTGATGTGAAGTGTGAGGACCTAGGCCAAAGTCCAAGAAGCTCATGACCTTTGTGACCTGAAGCAAGTCAAGTAATTTCTCTGTTACCTCATTTTATCATCCATGAAATTATATATTTGGATATGACGATTTCTAAGGTCCCTCTGGTTGGACATCCTAGACAATTAACATGTATTTATTAAGTACTTTTTTGGTACATCCTAGGTTTCAAGCAAGACCCAAAGGATTAAAAAAAGTGAATGAAATACTTATCATCAATAAGGTTGTTTTTTTTAAATTCTATCAGAAGAATATCCTTTCCAAAACCTTTCAGTCGAGATGATTTGAACTTGGACTAATGAGCAGTGAAGTGAATTAATGTTGGGAAGTGTTATATAAAAGTATATTCTCAGGCACTCATTTAAAGGAACATATAAAATGCACAGCAAATAAACATTCTGTGATGGCATTTGTGCACACTCAGGTATGGGAAAACACAAAAGTATACAATTTCATCACTATTTATATGAGTAGGAGGGAAGTCTAGAGATCTCTTAGGTCTTATTCTCTGCTAATTTCTTTCTTTTTTTGAGTTAAAAACGTGTTTCATTTTGAATAACATTTGTACATATTACTCTGACAAGGTTTTAGAACAAAACAGTCATTCTTCTAAAAATACAGAACAAAGTGAATGCCCTTTTTCATGCAATTTAAAATTTCTGTTTTTTAAAAATCCCATACTATTATATGCTTCAGGGGTGGTGTATCTGTTCAAGAATGAGAACCAAGTTTTCAAGGTTTTATGCTTTGCCAGACTAAGACAAGTCATAACTTTGGAATAAGTCATTTCATGTTTTGCTTTCTCTAAAATAGGTCTTATCTGATTTTTAATAAATCCTGGCCTTCTAAGGTAAAGTATGGCATTATATTCTTTTAAAAAAATTCACCTAGATTAAGACATCATAAGGAGGAATACAAAAATATAGCTGCTGAAAATATCTTTTTTAGGGTACAGGGAGCTTTGAATGAAAGGTTCATAAATGCAAACCATACCATGTGAGGTCATAATGCAAAGGCTTGTTGTTGCATCTGGAAAAATAGGTTTCTGGTATTACTCAATGCTTAAAAATCATTTTACAAAACTATTTCTGACAAATTTATTGGAGGAAATTTTCCTTTCCATTGTAAGCAGCCATTTCTTCTGTGCCATTCCTGTGAATATATACTTTTATTTATAAGAAGGGAAAAGTTATTTCCTGGACTTCAGCAGTCTGTGTTATTAATGTGTTACAATTGTGAAACAATTAGAGCCCTCCAATACTAGAGAATTTTCAGAATACACTGTTGGTTGCTCTCTCATCACATACAACAAAATTTCATCTGTGAAGCTACAAAAGATATAATTTTAAAATATTTGAAACATTTAGAATCATTTTACAATTTTATTGAGTGGAGATTATCTTTCTTATAGAATTATAATTTTTTTCTTACAAATTTGTGGGCATAGAATTTTCTCTCTGTGTGGAAGCACCCAGACCAACCCTTTGGAGGGTATAGTTTTCTCTACAAAACTTTAAAATTCTTTGGTTAGGGGGTGTGGTATTTTAACAAAGAGTCAACTTTGGAACACGCAATAGATATCTTCAAGTATATGCAGTGCTATCATATAGAAAAAGGGTTAGATTTATTCAGTATTGTCCCAGAAAGGAGAGACAGGAAAAAAAATTGGAGGAGAGAATGGATCTATTTACAATTCTTTGATAGCCACATGGTAAACTTAAAAATTAACTAAACAGCATAAATTCAATAGTTATTGTGTTTTAATTAACAAATCACACCCCTCAACCCAATGCAAAAAAATTGAGTTCCTACTCTGTATTACAAATTTACTACCAAATTGCAAAAAGACAAACATGTTCTGGCCACATATTTATAGTATTAAAATAAATATAACAGGTGAAAGGGAATGACATTAGAAATTATATAGTTAGACATTCTAAATTGGCAGACATAAAAATGAAGTATCTAGGAGGTTAACGGTCCTCCCTTTATGTAAGCAAGTTTATACAGGCAACTAGACTGTAAGTAGATGTGCAGAATCCTGACCTTTTCCACGGTGTTAAATGTTAAATCTTTATTCTCGAAGCCACAAAAATTTTAAAATTTTTTCATGTTGATTTAATTTTTTTTTCCTTAAGAAAAAAATTGGACCCAAATATGTAACTCCTGGTTTTGGTTTTGGCTGGACTTTGAAGTAAGTGTATGACTAAATAAGGCACATCTTTCTAGCAGTGTGTTTGTTTGTACTCCCCCTGCTGGCAAAGAAAAATTGTCTTGAATATAGATTTAAAGCCTTTATAACAGATTTGGAATAATAATAAGGAAGTTCATAATGGTCTATGATAATGTTATGGTTGTATTTAGTCAAAGTTTAGGTCCATGTTAGTTCTCAGATAATGTCACTTTAAATAATGAACAGAATCAAATTATTCATAAATCAAAAATCAGCTAATAGATAGGTTTTAAAGACTAAAACATTTATCTTAATGACAGTACAAAAAACACAAATTATAACTTAAGTTCTCTAGCAAATAATTAATATGCCTTCCAAATTAACAAGTATAGACATGACATTCTGCACATTTAAAATACAAAATGTACTGTGAATATAATTTAATTTTACCCAACTTTTAGAAGAATTTTTAAAATGGAGTAATTGCTTTCTTGGATGCCAACTTATGTTTGTTTCCATGATTTTAAATCATAAGTGAATGTGATGGGTTTCCTTCTCATAACATGTTTCCCATTCTATGCTCCTTTACCCAGCGTGCTGTTGCTGAAGTCCAGCAACTTTCTTATAATTGAACTGTGTATATACTTAAAAGTATTGAGCAGGTAGTCCCTAAAAAAGCTCCTTCATGATTGTAGTAGAAGAAGTGGATATATAGCCTAATCAATGAACCCCTCTGGAATGTTTGTTCAATATAAACATAACTCAAAAGGGCATCTGATTTTGCAGTTCCTTGCGTTAAGAATTGTAGTTTAGTAATGAGTGGGTGATAGTAAAGTATATTTTGGTCATTCATCTACTGTTACATCTTAATAATATGACAATTATGAAAATGCATATTAGGATCTAATGAAGACAGCTACTAAAGTGGAGAGCTATTAGTCATTGTCACAGATGCAACTGTCAGCAATATGATCATAGGTCTCTCCTTCATTGTCCAGCAAACAGCTCTGAAGGACATAACCATATTTCCCTTCTTCATCCCTGCAAAGCACTTTTGTATCATCTGTGCTTTGAATGACTTCAAAAGATTCTCCAGGCTTCAACTGCAAATCTGTCTCCACATATTTTAGAAGTTATGATAGGTACCACTTGAGTTGTATAGAGGACTCTAATTTCACCACCAAATTTGAATTTTTTCTTGAATTCCTTTTTTTCTTTTTCTTGCTTTTTCATCTTCTTTAGGTCTTCTGATTTCCTTTTACCAAAGTTCACTCCAAGACTGACTTCTTTTGGTGGAGCAGGGAAATCGGATGCATCCACATCATCTTAGACTTCATCTCCTACATTCAATCCAAGATGCTTTGGGGGAGAAGGGAAAACTATGTCTTCATTACTGTCTGACTGAGTGTCTTTAGATTTCTTTCATATACTTTTCTTTTTGTCATCTTTTCCCTTTAACATCTTCAAAAGCCCCCAGGCCCATGAATTACTCTTCTCTTCGCCCCGTAGTGTGGAGCCATTATCTTCTTCTACTTCAACACCATCATATATTTCATCATCCTGAGTTGGGAACATTCCCCCCCTTCTACTTTGATTATGACTGCTAATGCTGCTATGTTCAGCAACATTATCATGCAGTTCTTGATCATCTTCCGCAGGTCTTGATGGAAGAGTGCTCATTGAATTTTTCTTTCTTTTCAAGGAATCATAGTCAATTTCCACTGCTGTTGTTTTAATATAGCCGTATGCACCTTTGGAGGTTCTGCCTAACCATTTTCCTTCAGGGTTGTCTGTGATGCAGATGATTTAAATTTCCTCCCCTTGCTTGACACTCAGTTCATTCTTCCCTCCTTTGACATCACAGCAAGGTTTAGCTTGATGAAGGACTTGAATAGGACCTGTCAGTTTGAACTTTTTTTAACCTCTTGCTCCTTTTTTCCCTTCTCTTTCTGCTCTTTCTTCTCCTGCTCTAGTCTTCTCTTCTCTTCTGTATCCCTCTTCTTCTCTCATTCTCTTGTCTCTATGTCTTCGTGTGTTGCTCCATTGCTGTCTTGGTCCTCATCTGGATTTTCAAGATCACTGGATTGCATATCCACATCATCATAATTTTCTTCACTTGTTGAATTTGGCTTGGAGAATTTTGATATTTTTGGGAAGTAGACTTGGTTGTGTTGGTTAAGGGGCTGGAGGAGCTGGTTGAGAGGCAGGATGTGCTGGTGGAGGAGGTGGAGGTGCTCTGTTCACAGAATAGGGTGCTGTTCCTCTGTCGGATATGTTTGAAGGACTGACCTTTTGGAATCTTGCCAGGTCAAAATAGGTGGTCTGTTGGGTTTCTGCGGGGCTGGACCCAGGGCAAACAGTGCAGGGAAGGGCTTATGCTTAGGGGCAGTAGAAGTCTTGTCTCCCGTTTCCTTCTCTTGACTTTGGTTCCAAGGCCTTCCCACTGTCCCCTTGGAGGGTGGCTTCAGGAACTTGGGTGAAGTGGCACCTGAGCTAGAGTCATCCTGATTCATTTTACTCATAAATACATTCTTAGCTGCATCTATCTTCCTTTCTTCCTTTTTCTCTTCAGTAATTTTGGGAAGGCTTATGGCTGAGCCTGGAGTACTTCTGCTGGTAACAGGTTTCAGAGTCACACCAAGGATAGCCATATTTGGGGGTCTCTCCCATTGTCTTTGTTTTATGTATCTTCCCTGGATGGCTTAAGAGGGCTGATTTTGGGCTTGGTGGGAGGAGCAAATGCAGGCCCCTTCTGCAGAAATGTGCTCTTGTTGGGGCTCTGGTCATCATGGGAGGTATCTGCATTGGGAGAAGGTTTCTGTCCAATTTCTGGTTTGGAGTCAGGGGGCTTGGGATCCTGGTCTTGCAAAGGGGTGATGAACTTTCCTTTAGCTCCAGCCAACTTTGGAAACACTGATTTGGGTTCATTTTTTGTGCCAGAGCATTGAAAATGGGCTTTTGGCCAGGAGTTTTTAAGTCATTCTCTTGGTTGATAGCATGAAGCAATGGTTTCTTCCCAGAGGTCCTCAGGAACACAGGCTTGCACTCTTTTGGCTGGCCAAATGGTTTGTGACCTATAGGTTTCAGAAATCCTGATTTTCCCTCAGAGTCTCTGTTAACTGAGCTTGCTGGAGTCCCAAATCTCTGGCCTACTCCAGTAGGTTTTGGTTATGGGGGTTTGGTATCCTTGTCAGTTTTCTCCTCAAATGAAGACTTTACTCCCAAAGGAGGCCTTGGAGTTCCAAATTTTGATAAATTGTTGAGCCCTGGAGGCAGACTGTCATTTCCTTGGTTGGTGAATGCACTTTTCCTTACTTGTGTTCCTGAAGGGGCAGGATGTTCTCCTGTTTTGAAGTGTCAACTGCCAACTGAGACCTCCTCCGTCAAATTTCCCCAGTGTTAAACTTCCCCATGAGAGACTTCACATCTGCTTCTCCATCCCCTTCCTTAGGCTGCCTGTGAATCAGGAGACTCTGTAGGACCTCAGGAAGTTGTTTCTTCTCCCTCCTGGTCTAAACCAGCTCCTTTCCATACTCTGTTAATTTCAAGGAAAAATAATTTGTCAAATAGTTAACTTTAGTATGTTCTTATTCATATGTTTATTTAAATCTATATGCACTAAATGCAAGAGTGCACTGAAAATGTTTAACAACAGATTTGGGGTGGTAGTCATGCAAAGGATACATTTTTAGGTTGAACTCACATTGTTAACATTTTGTCCATCACTTTCTTAAGTCAATCAACAAAATAGTAAAGGAATTACTGATTGCAGCCTATGACTAAGGTCTAAGATTTAAATGCTCACAATCAAAATATAACAATCAGGTCTCAGAAGATGCTTTGAGCTGGCTCCAGCCCAAATGTTCTAGCTGCTACAGAAGAACATGAAAGGAGGAGAGAGAAAGTCAGTCTTGGGCTTGAATCAGTCAGTTAGCATTTCTCAAATGTCTTCTGTGTGTCATATTTTGGGAACCGAGGAAGTGATTCAAGCAAAAAGCAATGTGAAAGAAGATTGAAGAGACAAAGAAGGATTCCAACTAATGTTGTGAGGTGGAATGGGAGGCAAATGTGGATGAAGAAGAAAAACGAATGAGGAAGAGAAACTTTGATAAGAATAAATAGCTATATAAAAAGTAATAGATTATTATTCCAGAGAGAATCACCTTTTGAGAAGAGTTTTGCAGAATAAGAAAAATTCAAAAGTTCCTCCAGAGGAGAGGAAACACAGTATCCCAGCATTGGAAGGGGCCTGATACAGGGACTCATTAACTTGGTGTCTTTGAACTTGGATTTTTAAAACAGATTTTGAGAACCATATTTCAACATAATTTATTTCTTCTATAAATATACATGTAATTTTATTAATATGCTTTATTTCCTTTGTAAGTATATGTACTTACAAAAGAAATTATGAATTATATATTGCATTATACATTACATATTATATGTGTACGTGCACATGCGCACACTCACACGCACACACACACACACACATATACACACCAACCACATGCACACACCATCCACATATAGGTATCATAATTTTGTACATTTAAAAATTTTATTCTGGGAAAGAGTCTATAGCTCTTACCATTTTGCCAAGGGAGTCCATGGATAAAACAACAACAATAATAAAAAGGTTAAGAACCTCTGATGTGAAAGTATATTCAACTTGGACTGGCAAGATCTAAGAGAGCTTGAACTTGCTAACTACTTTCTTCTAGATACTCTCCAGATTATGAATGTCCAACGCAAAATGTGATGATCAGAATTGAAAATAATGGTTCAGATAGGGTCTTAATGGGAGAGGGTGAAGTGTAATCATCACCTCCCTAGGCCTGGATATTTGACTTTCTTGATGCAGTCGTATCTTACATTAGCTCTTTTAGTTTCCATGTCACATTCTTGATTCATATTGAGCTTGAATTATGCAAGAACTGGGGTAGCTAGGTGGTGCAGTGAGTAGAGCACCTGCCCTGGTGTCAGGAGGATCTGAGTTCAAATGTTGTGTGACCTTGGGCAACTCACTTAACCCCAATTGCCTTGCCTTCTCCCCTCCAAAAAAGAATTTTGCAAAAAACTCTCAATCTTTTTCAGATATGCTTTCTAGACTTGTTATGTCCATTGTGTACCTGAGAAATTGATTCCCTCAATGTAAGGCTTTATCTTTATGTTGATTAAATTGTTTATTACTTTTACACTTAGTACTTAAAGTACTTCACTCTCTGCTTCCATATTAACTTTCCCAAAATTCTCAATGATTTCCTTTACCATTATATGTTCTACCCAAACTTCCCAACTTTTTGTTTTTAATAGACAACTTTGCATCTACCAGCACTGTCTCTTTTACCAGACTGTTCCCCAGAAAAGAGATGCTTTCCTTCCATTTCCAAATCTTAGAATCCCCAGATCTCTTCAAGGCTAAACTCAAGTGCTACCAAGAGTATGTTTCTATTTCTGCTAGTTGTGAGCTCTCTCTTCTGCAATTTACTTTATAGTCACCTTGTCCATATTTTTATATTTATTGATCTGTGTACATGTTGTACTACTCCCATAGTAAAATATAAATTCCTCAAGGTTGGGGGTAACCTTTTATTTTCTTTTTATTTCTTGCACCCAGCACACTGTCTGTCAAATGGTAGGTAACTAAAATGTTTTGAAAACATGATTTAACTTTCAGATTCCATTCAATGCTTCAGATCTAGTTTTTTTTTTTTAAATCTTGATTGTTATTCAGTATGTTACCCAGCCATTTTACCTTGGGGTCTATAAATTTATTAAACATTCACATTGACTTCATCTAAGTCACAGATAAAACAATAAGTTACAGGTCAAACACAGAGATGGAGGAAATTGTAGTAGAGGCTATCTTCCAAGTCAACACCATGAAACAATCATTGCTTCTCTTGGTTGAACAGAGTCTTGTTATTCAACCAGTTCCGTATATGCCTACTTCTGCCAATATTTCTTCACAGACAAGATACTATCTCTACATTTCTTCTAAGAGACAACCAAAAAGACTTTTGTCAAATGATTTTATAAAATCCTTATAAAGTAAATATACACCATCCTGACAAATTTATATGCCTTAATACAATTTTAAAATTAAAGGTAGTTTGGTATGACCTATTCTTAATAAAGCCACACTTTTTAAAAATTTTATTTTGTATTCCTTGTCCTCCTATTTCTTCTTCTTCTTCTTCTTCTTCTTCTTCTTCTTCTTCTTCTTCTTCTTCTTCTTCTTCTTCGTCTTCGTCTTCATCTTCGTCTTCATCTTCTCTCTGTCTCTGTCTCTCTCTGTCTCTCTCTTTTCCTCTCTCTCTCTCTCTCTCTCTCTCTCTCTCTCTCTCTCTCTCTCTCTCTCTCTCTCTCTCTCCCTCCCTCTCTCCCTCCCTCCCTTCCTCTCTTTTCTTACCTATTTTCTAGTCCTTAGTCACCATTTCCCATAATCTATAGCCTCTCAAAGATTACTTACAGTTACTGTGAAATAACATCTGTGAATCATTTCAGTACTGAATGTTATAATTCATTCCTTGGTTGCCTAAAATCATCATTATCAGCTAAGTCGAGTCTTTAGTCTCAGTTCTGACCAGCAAAGGACTGCTCATGGACAGACATCTCCCCCTGCCCTCTGCTGCCGTTGATATAGCCAGGGCCTCCTCAGACAGATATGCACTCAGTGCCTTAGTCATTCACTGTCACCAAAATGAAGCTCAGGAAGGCTGCTAAAAATCAAGGTGATCCAAAGAAAATAGCCTGTCCCAAAGGGTATTTAAAACAGTAAGGATGAGGACTTGTCAGAAGATGAAGAAGAAAGTAGTGGAGAAGAGGTTGTGGTTCCTCAGAAGGAGGGCAAGAAGGCTATGACTATACCAGCAAAGAAGGTACTACCAGCCAAAAAAGCAGCCCCTCAGGATTTCAGCAGAAACACAATCTGTTCTGAGAACATCTGAGAGAAAACAGCATCTCATAAAAGTACAGTACAGTGAAGAAATAAGAAAAAATGAGATTTCTGACAGAAAGAAGACTTTCTGAAGGCAAAGATGCTAAAGTGTCTTGATTTCAAGCAGCTCATTTACATATGAATGTTCTGTAGAATTTAGAGTTGATTGGTAAGAAATCTTGATAATTAGATATTTTTGGTAACTATGAGACAATTCTGTATTGCCCTATCAATACATGTGATTGAAATGTCACTGTTAGTTCCAGATAATAAAGTAGACTTTAAAATCTGCTCTCTCAAAATCTAGGGATCATGTTGGACTAGGCAACATTTTTCTCTCTTTCTCCAAAACAAACTCCCAAGGAAAGCAATGACTTCTCTCCAAGATTACCTTCATCTTCCACCACTACCCCCTGCCTACATGACCAATTTCTTCTTTTTGATGAATATCAGACCCAGAGCAAAAGTTACTCTTAGTAGATTGAGTTTTCAAGATTTTTATCATTATTGCTAGTCTTTACCTGCTGTGATGAATCCAAGAGAGAGACAGACAAATAGAAAGAGATACAGAGAGGTCACCTATCTGGGTAGTTTAAATACTATGACTACAACAACAGGTCACGTGCCAGCCCTTCACAAACTCTTATTTCATCTTTCTGTGTATGTGGTCTAGTGTTTCTTTTGAGAATATCACTTCCCTACCTGCCACCAATGATCCCTACATAAGTATTATGAATTGTGTTTAGCTGTTCTAGTTCCTCAGTTTCTACATATGAATATATCATATTATAGTATTACTCCATCTCCTCCACCCAGCCTTTTAAAACATACCCTGTTCCTTTTAAACTTGGTATGCCCCTTCAGAGCCATATGCAAATCATGGGTATAATCCTGCCAAATATGAGTGATAACTATGATATTAAATTAATTCACATATCTTAGGAGCTCTAGTTCACCTTCGTTATTATCTATATTGTGTTACTTTGAATAAACATTTGATGACTTTGTATTTTACTGTTGAATCTATTTTTGGATTTTCCCTCCTATGAATTTCTTTTCATCTCTACTGCCATTCTTCCCACATGGTAGGTAGTATTCATATTATCTTGAAGTATATACATAGGCAGCTTTCTTCATTAATTCCTTTTCATTTTCAATTTAATGTCATTGTGGTCATATTTGCAAGTCTACAGAAGTAAAATATTACTAGACATCATTATTTCTAGCTGATCCCTGCACAGGAGCCTGTGAATCCTATTTTTTAAGTCACAGTCCAGAAATTTAAATCTTTTCCTCAGATATCTTCTTATCTAGTTATGCATTTTCTTTCAATTCTGGTTTAAATATAATTTTATCAGAGGAGATAGAAGCAAAATGATTTGAACAATACAACCTTATCATCATTATCTGTTTTCATTGGCTCACCCACCTCAAACATTGATTCTATTCCTTCTTTGATTCTTCTCCTTCCTATAAAAGGGTTTTTTATTTTTGCATCTTTCCTTTTGCTGTTTCCATTTCTCGATAATCTCAGCTTATTCTGTGCTTTAGTACTCAAAACACCAATTTTTCAAGACTGATGCATTCCTTTTTCTTCATTTTCTATCACCTTTTCTTGTATTCATCTCATATAACTTTTCAACTCATATAACTCATATGCTTTTAAAAATTTAATTTGGTAGCTCACTTTGCTGTATGTCTGAATAAGTCTTTTTAGATGCTGCTCTTACTTTGTTCTTATCTGAAATGTGTCTATCCATCTTTGCATTTTCATTCATGAAAGTTTTCAATCCTACGTAGCCTCATTTCCTCATTAGAATTTTAGTCCATGTTATCTTACTCTACCTACCCTTCCTCTGGACCCTGTAAAACCGGTTTACCAAAGATATAGGGGGCCTATACTTATACCTATACTTATAGAATCTCTCTTCTTCTTTACCACAGATTAAAAAAAATAGAGTGGTAATTTCTCCGAGGTTCCCTCAATTTCTATGTCAGCATCCAATTCTTCCTTCATTTTTGATAACATTTAGACACATAAAAATATCTCCTTTTTTCATAACAATTTCATTATTCAATATATTTATAATGATTCCATTATTCAAAAGGTAAACAATCAAAAATATTACTAATTCCCATTGGTAATTTGTCAGTAACTCTTCTTTTGTCAGTAAAAGGTCACTCAAACCAATGTCCGGATATCATGCCTCAGTGCCAGATTGTTGTAATCTAATACTTCATTTCCTCATCCATATCTTCCTTCTTATATATAATATGTATAGGCTTTTTATACAAACACATTCTTTTCAATATGCTGCTTCTTACTGGTTCTTATGTTTATTATCTTAATAGACAATGATATCCAACTGTTCCTTTTATTGATTCAATTTCTTATGAATAATGTATACCTTTTGAGGTACCTATTTTAATGATGAATCATTTTACAAAATCTCGGTGATTATTATAATCATACTAATAGATTAACCTTTAATTCTTTCTTAAGCCTCCTACTATTCCCTCTAGTCTTACCATATTGGTCAAAGACACAAGAAATTGAGAACATTTGAAAAGAACTCCCTTTCTCTTCTGGAGAGCTCATTGAGAGTAAGGATAGTATTATTTTTCCTTTCTTTGTATTTGTATATTCCAAAAGAGTTGGGGATACAAAGAAAGAAAAAAAACACTGTTGTTCTCCTCAAGTAGCTCATGTCCTATCTGTTCTTTCATTTCTGCCACTAATGAAGAAGTAGCAGTTCTCTTTGACAATTGTGAATTACTCTGGCCCTCTCTCTCAAAACCAGGCTGCTATATTTGCACCTGAGATTTCTAAGGTACTATGAAGTGTTGGAATATTTATTTTCTTTACCACTATCAGCTTAAGCCCCCACTGCCTCCATCTTATAGGGTCAGTGACTAGTTCAGTGGTTCCACTTTACCACTTAACATGGATTAACTTTTATAAGGGGATATTTACTTCACAGCTGATAGAAAGTAAAAAAAAAAAGTATAGACATTTTTCCTCCATATATTATGGGCATACTATTCTCCATACACTACCTCAGTCACTAATTGGAGTGCTTCGGAGAGATTGTGATACATGTATCGATATTTGGTAGATAATTCCTTTTAGCTAAACAATATTTTAAAATTTTACTTTATTCGATATTTTATTTTACCCATTTACATGAAAAGAACAATTTTAACATTCATTTTCTAAAGTTTTGTATTCCAAATTCTTTCCCTCTTTAGCCCCTAATTGAGAAGGAAAACAATCTGATATAGGTTGTACATACGCAGTCATGCAGAATACATATCCATATTAGTCATGTTGTGAAAGAAAATCAAGAAAAATAAAGTTTTAAAAAAGTATGCTTTGCTCTGCATTTAGACTCCATCAGTTCCGCCCCCCCCCCCCCCAGAGATGGATAGTATTTTTATCATAAATCCTTTGAAACTATCTTGGATAATTGTATTGCTGATAATAGCTAAGTCATTAACACTTGATAACTGTAAAATGTTGCTGTTACAGTGTACAATATTCTCATGGTTCTGCTCATTTCACATTGTAGTAGGTCATGTAAGTCTACAATTCTGAGAGAATCCTACTCAATGCTTCTTACAGCACAACAGCTTTCTCTCATAATCATATATAATAATTTGTTTAACCATTCCCCAATTGATGAACATCCTCTCAATTTCTTTTTTTTTTGTTTTTTGGTTTTTTTTTGGCCGGGCAATTGGGGTTAAGTGACTTGGCCAAGGTCACACAGCTAGTACATGTGTCAAGTGTCTGAGGCCGGATTTGAACTCAGGTCCTCCTGACTCCAGGGCCAGTGCTCTACTCACTGCGCCACCTAGCTGCCCCATCCTCTCAATTTCTAATTCTTTGCCACCACTAAAAGTGATGTTATAAATATTTTTTTACTGTCCTTTTCCTTTCAAAAAATCTCTTTGTGATACAAGCCTATTAGTGGTATTGCTGGGTCACAGGGTACACATGGTCGTATAGCCCTTTAAGCTTAATTCAAGATGCTTGACAGAATGGATGAATCAGTCTACCACTCCACCAATAGTACATTAGCTGATTAAATTTTCCCATGTCCCTTCCAATATTTGTCATTTTCCTTTCCTCTCATGTTAACCCATCTGATAAGTGAGGGGTGTTACCATAGCATTGTTTTAATTTGTATTTCTTTAATCAATAGTGATATAGACCATTTTTCCTATGACTATTGATAGCTTTGATTACTTCTGAATGGCTAAGCAATATTAAAGAGATTTGTTGATTAGCTGCAGAGGAACTCAAAAAGCCCCTCATTTGATTACTTATTAACTAATGGAGTCTAGTGAGAGATAATGTTCTTAATGGGAGAAGCAAAGAGAACTTTTCCTTTCTGAGATCATATGGTCCTGGGAAAGTGCCTCATTCCTTGCAGCCACCATAGCCTTGTGTGTTTGGAAAGTTCTGGATGGAGCCTTTGTCATGCTGTTGTTCCAGAGGCTGGGTCCCAGAGCCATCATAAGATTATTGCCTTGAGGAGCAAGGAGTTACTTTAGGAGTGACTTTAAAACCGCAGCCCTGAAGTAGATGAGGCAATGACTTATTCAATAAAGATATAACCTTTGGCATTTGGTGGAACTAATGTTATACAGAAACTGAGATAAATTTTGAGACCACTACCTGTTCTATTTACTCAGCTATGATGCTTGTATAGTTCTTAATCATTTTTTTAACTTGGACTATAGCAACACACTTCTAATTGGTCTCCCTACTTCAGATACCTCTACAATTCAATCAAATTTTCCACTCATCTTCCAAAGAGATTTTCCTAAAATGCAAGTCTTACTGCATAACGTTTCCATATTCTTACATTTTCACCCCTTCTCAAGATACATACAGAGTAGATGGAAGGTAGTTTCAGAGGGAAGGCACTAACAGGTTGGAAGGGGATGAATGTAAAAGGACAGTATTACTAAAGTGGAATTCAAGCTGAATTCTGAAGAACTCTAGATAAGCTAAAAATAGAGAAGAGGTGAGTATTAGTGTGGTACATATGATGCAAAGGCAAAGAAACAGGAGAAGGAATATTGTGTGTGAACAATGGAGTGTAGATTCCAAAGAGAGGAGTACTGCGTAAGAACACTGGAAAGATACAAAAGAGGCAAGCCATGAAGAACAAACAAATCTAAACACAGAATTTTATATCTGATCCTAGAGCAATAGACATTCACTGCAGAATATACAGTAGGGTCAAACAAGTCGGTAATATAATCAGACCTGCACTTCAGCAGCTGTGTGAGAATGATTAGAGACAATACCTCCTTATATAGATTTTAATTTCTTCCTAAACCTTAATAGAAATGTATTTTACTCAGCTACTCGTTCTCAAAGGTTCACAAGCAGAAATCCAATATTTAACAATTTCATGACTTTTCCTATATCGTCTTTGTTGTTCTCAGTGATCAAACTTCTGATGAATCTTCCTGTTGTGTTGAATCTCTTAATCTTGTTGCATTTGTAGCATTTTATACAGCTAATTACAGTCAATACTGTCAATGAACCGACTAAATTAACCCTGATGAGTCATAATAATGGAGGAATTTAACTTTAGTAAGAAAACTGTATTTTATGGGTGATCCATTAGGCTAATGGGCCAGAGAGTGGGAGGTAAAAACTATCTTCTGTCTGCCATTAAAGGTCTCCAGAGACTTCCGTATTTTACAGGGCACAATTGCCTGTTCATAATCACAGGTTTCCACCATGATATAGCACCGTGCAGATCTTTATCCCATCTACTGCAGCCCTAGAGATTCAAATACAAATTCATTTAGGTATAATTTCCCTCGACTCCCATCATGGGCTCTGCAGATCATAACCTTGTTTTCTCAATAATATGGATGCTTACAATATACTCAAATTAGATGGTATCTTATGAACAGAAGAATTCCATTACTTGTTAATGTTTTCCACATCCTTTCCAGAGAAATAAACTATAGAAAAAACAAAACTTTCTACAACTCAGAGAAATAAATTCTTTATTTCAGATACAGGGCCATCACATGGAGGAAAATATCCCTAAATAGTTTGCAAATATGCTATGAGAAGTTTGAATATTATGAAAAGCATAATATTAATATTCAATATATGCTGTTGTATCATCCTTTTGACTTTACTATTGTACATGCCCCTGGCCCTAGAAGTTAAAAAGCCAGTACCTTTTTCCAAAAAGGCAGAATATGATTCTCCTTCTGGAAGTCATTCCTATAGTTAATTCTACTGTCCAGCTGCTTGACTGTCACTGGACATCTTGAAGGCTGTCAAGTTTGATCAAAGTCAAGACATCTACTTCCAAAAGCCTAACCACCAGGCACAGATACAGAAGAAACCATATGCCTGAACAAGTAATGATTTCAGATGTTGTTCTATATATCTAATCTTCTTTGTTGCCCCTAGAGAGGCATGTACTTTATGTTAGTCTTTGCATGTGCTCTACATAGGTCTTCTGATTAGACTACACCTGAGCTGACTTCAGCCATTATTCCATATGAAATCTTGTGATGTTATGCTAAGAACATGTGGGAAGACTGTCCTGTCTAATGAAGATTTCATCCTTATTTCATCAGCCCGGCTTAATAAGAGATTTAAAGGCCACTATGGATATGCTACCTTTCAGAGTAAGGACAGCAATTTTGGTATTATTTGGCACACTAACAAAGATGTTTCAGATTATATGAAGCACTTATTTGCATACTACTTGAATGCTTTCTGTATAATGCCTACATATGAAAGCTATTACAAACATTATTATCCTCAGTTTATAGACAGGAAAAGTGGGGCTCACAGAGATTAGTGTATTGCCAAAGGTCATACAAGTACTTATTATCAAAATCTTATATTGAAATCAGATCCTCTACATTTTATATCCAGAATTCTCTCTATTATACTAAGTTTTTTCATTCAGTCACTTTTAGTTGTCTCTGATCTTCAAAACCCTATTTAGGGTTTTCTTGCCAAAAACACTAGAGTGGTTTGTCATTGCCTTCTCCAGCTCATTTTACAGATGAGGAAACTGAAGCAAACAGGGCTGTGACTTGCCTGGGGTCACACAACTGGTAAATGTGGTAAGCAGTATTTGCACTCCTGAAGAAGAGTTTTCCTGACTCAAGATTTGGCACTCTAACCACTGTAATGGATTGACCTATTCCTTACCAAATTCCTTTGCAAAACATTCCATTTTTCCACTTACAATACACCATTCTACCAAAGGTTTGCTTTCCATCCTTGCTTTTTCCCAAATCTTACTCTTATCACAATAATTTTCATTAAGATTTTTTTATTTTTGGTTTACAACACTGTTTCACATGATTTTGAGTTCCAGATTTTCTTCCCCTGCTCCCGCCTCCCTCCCCAAGATGGCATGAAATCCAATATATCTTCTACATATAACTTTGCATTCAACTTATTTAGACAATAGTCAACTTCTAAAGAAGAATTATGACCAAAGCAATGGATCATGAGAAAGAAGAAACAAAAAAAAGAAAGAAAAAAAAAGGAGAGCAAACAGTTTGCATCAATCTGCATAGTTCTTTCTCTGGATGTAGATAGCTCTCTCCATCATAAGTCCTTTGGAGTTGTCTTTGAACCTTGTATTGCTGAGAAGAGCTAAGTCTATCAAGGTTAGTCATCACAGAATCCAGATATCTGTGGTTGTGTGTAATGTTCTCCTAGTTCTGCTCTGCTCACTCAGCATTATATCGTGTAGGTTTTTCCAGGTTATTATGAAGTTCGTATCTTCCTCATTTCTTATTACCTTCATATACCACAACTTTTTCAGCCATTCCCCAATTTATGGTCATCACCTTGATTTCCAATTCTTGGCTACTTCAAAGAGAGCCACTATAAATATTTTTGTACATATGGGTCCTTTTCCCACTTATGTGATCTCTTTGGGATACAACCCTTGAAGTGGTATTGCTGGGTCAAAGGGTACAAACCACTTTATAGCCCTTTGGGCATAATTCCAAATTGCTCTCCAGAATGGCTGGATCAGTTCACAACTCCACTAGAGTTCCAATTTTCCCACATCCTCTCCAGTATGTATCATTTTACTGTTTTGTCATGTTAGCCAATCTGACAGGAGAGATGTGGTACCTAAGAGTTGTTTTGATTTGCATTTCTCTAATCAGTAGTGATTTCAAGCATATTTTCATATGCTTATAGATATTCTTAATTTCTTCCTCTAAAAATGCGTGTTCATATCCTTTGACCATTTCTCAATTGGAGAATGACTTGCATTCCTATAAATTTGGCTCAGTTCCCTGTATGTTTTAGAGATGAAGCCTTTATCAGAAACAATAGTTGTAAAGATTTTCTCCCAATTTTCTGCTTCCCTCCTAATCTTTGTTGCATTGCCTTTTTATCCAAAAACTTTTCAATTTAACATAATCAAAATTATGCATTTTGCATTTTGTGATGCTCTCTATCTCTTGTTTTGTCATGAATTCTTTGCTTTTCCATAAATCTGATAGGTAAACTATTCCTTGCTCTCCCAAATTGCTTATAGTATCAGCCTTTATTCCTAAATCATGAACTCATTTTGACTTTGTTTTGGTATGTGGTGTAAGATATTGATCTATGCCCAGTTCCTGCCCTACCATTTTCCAATTTTCCCAGCAGTTTTTGTGAAATAGTGAATTCTTAGACCAGAAGCTGGATTCTTTGGGTTTATCAAAGAGTAGATTGCTATAGTTGTTGACTACTACGTCTTATGTACCTAACCTATTCTACTGATCCATGACTCTGTTTCTTAGCTAGTGCCAGGTAGTTTTGATGACTGCTGCTTAACAATACAGTTTAATATCTGGTATGGCTAGGCCACTTTCCCTAGCATTTGTTATCATTAATTCCCTAGATATTTTCGACCTCCTGTTCTTCCAAATAAATTTTGTTATTATTTTATCCAGCTCTGTAAAATAATTTTTTGTAGTTCGATTGGTATGGTGCTGAATAAATAAATTAATTTAGGTAAAACTGTCATTTTTGTTATATTAGCCCAGCCTAATGATGAGCAACTGATATTTTTCCATTTATTTAGTTCTGACTTTATTTGTGTGAAAAGTGTTTCATAATTAGGTTCATACAGGCCCTGGGTTTGTCTTGGCAGATAGACTCCCAAATATTTTATAATGTCTACAGGAACTTTAAATGCAATTTCTCTTTTTATCTCTTGCTGTTGGACTTTATTAGTAATGTATAGGAATACTGAGGATTTATGTGGGATTATTTTATATTCTGCAACTTTGCTAAAGTTCTTTATTTTTTCAAGTAGTCTTTCACTTGATTCTCTAGCATTCTCTAAGTAAATCATCATAACATCTGCAAAAAGTTATAATTTAGTTTCTTCTTTGCCTATTCTAATTCCTTTGATTACTTTTTCTTCTCTTATTGTTACAGCTAACATTTCTAGTACCAAATTGAAAAATAGGGGTGATAATGGACCTCCTAGTTTCAATGGTGATCTTATTGGGAATGCATCTAGCTTATCCCCATTACAATAATGCTTGTTGATGGTTTTTGGTAGATGCTATTTATAATTTTAAAGAAGGCTCCATTTATTCCTATGCTTTCTAGTGTTTTTAGTAGGAATGAGTGTTGTATTTTGTCAAAGGTTTTTTTCTGCATCTATTGAGATGATCATATGGTTTCTACTAGATTCGTTGTTGATATAGTCAATTATGGTTATAGTTTTCTTAATATTGAACCAAGTCTTGCCTTCCTGGAATAAATCCTACCTGGTTGTAGTGTATTATTCTCCTCATAAGTTGCTGCGATCTTTTTGATAATATTTTATTTAAAATTTTTGCATAAATATTCGTTAGGGAAATTGGTCTATAACCTTCTGTCTCTGTTTTGACTCTTCCTGGTTTAGGTATTGGTACCATATTTACATCATAAAAAGAGTTTGGTAGTATTTCTTCTTCACCGATTTTTCCCAAATAGTCTATAAAGTATAGGAATTAATTGTTCTTTAAATGTTTGATAAAATTCACATGTAAAACCATCTGGCCCTGGAGATTTTTTTCCTCAGGAGTTCATTGATGGCTTGCTGATCACAATAATTTTAATAGTGGATGATGATGTACATGACATAAAACCTACCCAGGCCAACCTATACAAACTCCTGAGAATAGTGAAACTGTCTTACAGTATAAGGTGGTGGAGAGGAAGGAAACGCTAAACCCATTAGTGAGAGGGTTTGAAGTGAAGCATTTGATATTATTGGCCACCAAGAATGTTCTTACATGGTGCACATTACAGAATCCCAATGACTTACAGCTGGATCATTTCCCATTGATTAGAGAGTCGGAAACATAGACTGCTATGTAAAACATCTGAGTTTCCTTTATATTCATGCTATTTTTAATTCTTCACTGCTTCTTTTGGTCCACTAAGATCCTAAGCTTGTCATAGTAAACTTGTGCTTTCTGAAATCACATTCAATAATCAGTAGATTTTGCATCTGAGACTCTTTTAGAAGCTTGTCCATATAGAAATACTCCAGTACCTTGGCAAATTATTGGAGCATAGGCAAGAAGAATGGGAGCACATCATGTATATGCACACATGACCACTGATTATTCCATTCTTCCAGCACATCCTTGACAAACAGGACCCAAATACTGTAAGATACTTGATCTACAAGAAGCTTCTTAGATACTCAGAGGAGTAGGGGAATGGTTGGGCTGGCAATCACACATCCACTAACTGGGAAAAGTGGAAGAAGAAGAAGAAGAAGAAGAAGAAGAAGAAGAAGAAGAAGAAGAAGAAGAAGAAGAAGAAGAAGAAGAAGAAGAAGAAGAAGAAGAAGAAGAAGAAGAAGAAGAAGAAGAAGAAGAAGAAAGAGGAGGGGAATGAAGAGGATGAAGAGGAGGAGGAGGGAGAGGAGGAAGGGGAGGAGAAGGAGGAGGAGAATAATTCTTATGGCAATAGCTAGGTCTGTCAAAGAGTGCTCTAGCTTAGGCCCTGGCTCTTAATTACTTGTCTCTGTCTGTTCCCTGGCTGATTCCACCTTCGAATCATGCCTTACATTCACTTCTGTTCTTCTAGTATGTTTGCCTCCTCTTAACTCCCCTGAAGGTAACTTGAAACAATGCCTTGAGTATCTTCTTTCATTTTTGTCTGAGATTCCTATTGTACCATTGCTTTCATTGCCAGATTGACATCTGAGATTTATAAATGATCTTGCATATTAAGCTAAAAAGTTTTATCTACACCCATCCACACATCATTTCACAAAGACCCCCTTATCTTTCTCTTAGACAGAATAGAGGCTGGTTTCCTGCATCAAGGGTCAATATATTACCATATCTAAAGGGCAGGACACAAAATAATGGTAAATATATTCACTAAAAATGAAGTATCCATCAAGGGTAAATGATAAGCACTGTATCTGACCACTTTTTGCATTTCTCTTTTTCCCTATTTGATTTGATTTGTTTATAAATTTCTGGTCTAGCTCAACAGCTTGATAGCTGATTAGCAAGGGATGACTAATAGACATATGTGACAAACTCAACCCTGGCAGCTATATGTAAAAGCAATTAACTAGTAGGAAAACACAACAATTAACTTTAACAATCAGATCATTCATGTCCAACACCCCAGAGTGTTCCCCCAGCCCCGGAAATTTACTCAGAGCCCAAGGGCTGGGACACCAACAATGTTTGCAACCTATGTGTGGAACTAGTATAAAAATGTTTGTTTATACTTAGGGATTTTAATCATTCAGCCAAAATATTTGAATCAGGGTGTCCCAGCAGATGTGGTATTCTTAAAAGGAGAAAGGGAAAGGAAGGGAAGGAGAGGGAAAAGGGAAAAAATAAAATAAAAGAAAGGAAAGGAGTAAACATTTATTTGATGTTTATATAATGCATACTACCTGCCAAATATTGTGCCAAGAGCTTTACAGATATTATCTCTACTGAACTTCACAACAATTGAGTAAGATAAGTGCTATTCTCATTCCCATGTTACATTTGAGAGCTCTGAGGCAGACAAAGTTTAAATGATTTACCCAGGGTTATATAGATAATAATTGTCTGAGGCAGGATTTAAACTTGGATCTTCTTTTCTCTAATACCAGTGCTCTGAAAATGATTTTTAAATGAAAATTTCACTATGGAATTATCTTGAATGTTTTCCAAAAAGAAGCCACATGTTTGTCATACTACCTAAATATAAGTTATTGAGAAAGATGGACAAAGAGAAGAAAGATAGTTAAGAAAGTCAGAGACAGAGAGATAGATAGCTGAGAGAGATAGAATGAGATTGATAGATGGATAGATTGCCATTAAAGGTAATGTAGTGAGTTGGAAAAGGCACTGCATTTGAAGTTTTAGGTTGTATATTCAAATCACAGATATGCTTCCACTTAAACTCTTAATACATGTATGGATCATCTGTTTAAACTCATGGGTTTCATTTTCAGCCAAGATAAAAAGAGAAATATATGATAGAGCATCTCTAAACTTTCTTCCATCCTTAGGGTCCTAGACTCTATACCATTACCTAGAAAAAAAATGACATATAATATTAGTTCTTAGGAAGCACATGTTGATTGATAATCAAGGAACTGTTATCATTGTTTTACTCCATTCTTTTATTTAAGTGTTTAAATATAATTGAATTTTTAATTCAAAAACTTAATTTTATTATGGGGAAATAAATTAAAATGAGTTAGACTAGAACATTAAAACCTAAAGGGAATGCATATGAACAAATTATACAGATGCCTTGCAAAGTTATTCTTTATTTTTGCTAAGGAAAGGGCAAGAGAGAATGAAATAAATCTGTGATGAGGGGAATGAGTTAAACGTTGGGAACAATTTCCTAATTTACAGGAATGAGTACAATTCATTTGGACATTTTGATTGTAGTGAGTAACTATTGGTTACTGTAGATATAGTGAAAGTACTTTAAAGTCTATAATGAATTATGAAGATTGAAAGCGTAATCTTTATCTAGTAGGCACAGTGTCTGGGAATGTATTAGGCACTTAATAAATTCTTAGTAATTGATTGAACCTCTTGAAAATTCAAGTTGACAGCTATTTTTTTTTTATTGGTCAGGTATATTTTGTCTATAATATGCAATGGACAGAATCACCTCAAGTTTGTGTTCTAATACTAAGTTTAATAAGAATCTTTTTGTGGCATATCAAAAAGTTGCATAATTTTCTAGAAAGTCACCAGACTGTGAATCAGGAAACTGAGATTCCAGTCCTTGATTTACCATTGCCTAACCAACTTAGGATGGTCTGCTAAGCCTCGTCTTTTGTAAAATGAGGGCATTATGCTAAAGAAACTTTATGTGTTTCCCAATTCTAACATTATATAATTACCTGATGCCTTATAGCTGAACACTATCACTATTTTTCTTCTTTAATGATCATTGTATATTTTTACACACACCACACTATGGGTACCTCATTTCAGATGGTAAAGTAAAGATCAATCATATATCTTAACTTTCTAATATTTCCAGATCCCTCTAAACTATAAACTTGGATAAAGTGAGATTCACTTCTTTCTCTTTCCTCCCACACAAACAAAACCCTATCTTTGAAATGAAAGAATAGAAACCAAATGAAAAGCCAACTAATTTTGCTTAAGCAGTTACAGCTTTCAGAGTGAATGATTTGAAATCTCCTTGGTGTTACTCTGAGAATGTAATCACACATATTTGTCTGGCAGAAAATTTTGCTCCAACATATGTCTAGTAAACAGACCTGCCATTATACCAATTACTCAAGATTTCTTTTTTTGAAGATGCAGAGTGTTATTAGTGGTAGAGGAGGGGAGAGAGGACAAGAGAAAAGGAAGGGTCTATCAAGGATAAACTGTAAAGGTTTCTTGACAAGTAAACTATAATTTCAAACTTCAAAAAGCCAAGTATATGTAAGATAATCTCAATAAAAAAAGATAATTTAGAAATCAACTCATGTACAAATAATAATGATAATTTGTATTTTTCCAACTATTATTTCAATAAGAAAATGCCCACTAATTACTTGATTTGTGATTTTGAACAATAAATTTCACCTTTCTTATCCACCTTCTAATTTGTAAAATAAGGACCTAAGCTAGGTGATCTCAAAGACTCATTCCAGGTATAAAATTTCACTTCCAAAATTCTTCTGTTATGAAAACACTTTGATTCAGCATGCTGTGCTGTAAAGAGCACTGGAATAGGAGTCAGAATTATATTTAATCCTGATTCTTCCCAAAGCCACACAGCACAATACTCTCTGAGCCTCTTCAGGACCCTCAAATATAAAATGTAGACAATACTTTCATTACCTAACTTACAAGACTGTCATAACCATGAAATAATATGGCATATGCAAAGCAATTTATTAATATAAATATATTTTACATATACATTGAAGCTAACATCATTGTTGCTGTGGTCAATCATTTTATTAGAATAATTACATCAGATCTACAGATCAGTGCCAAATTAAGACTCGTTTTTTTATTTTGTACATTTCAAAGAAATTATTTTTAATCTTGGATGAAGAGCTTCAGGATTGATCAATGACGTGTTTGAATTTAACTAAACATATCACCTCTATTCCTTTTTTCGATTTAAACAAAACAGCAAGTTTAATGATTGTTAGAGTTAGCTCTTTAGTATCTATATCAAGTCATTCATTCTAAACTGTCCTCCTTTTATTTCCTTACCTACTTCTGGAACATAACTTTAGTTTTCTTTTTAAAGGAACTAAAATGAATTTTCTAAGGAAAACTGCCGGGTATGTCAAATTTAGGTTAAATCATTTTTAAAACTGCTGCTTGGATTTAGAATGCATTATTGACTCTCTGGTATCATTCCTTACTTTTGTATGCAATAGATATTCATTTTCTGCAAAGAAAGATTCCTGTATAGTAACACTATGTTATGTGCCATAGGATGTAGTAGTCTATCTCATGAATGTACTATAGATTATTTTGAATAATACAATATTAAACAACATTTGGTAGCACAGGAAAATTCAGGAGGGGATGTCCTACCCAAGTTAATCTATTCTTATACCCATCTCAATACTGAGAGGATGTAATAGTAATTAAGGTAGGACTTTTTGCTCTTCTTCCCTTAAGTGCATTTAATGATTCTGGCCTTTGTTTGAATGGGGCAGATAAAGTGGGATCTTTTTGTCTTGGAGTATTTCTCAGCACTGAGACAACTGGGAGTCATTGATTTGTATATGATGTGATACTGGGGATGGGGAATTTTCCCACACCCAGCCTGGGTGAGGTCAGAGCCCTCAGGGCTCTCAACAGGCTATAATTGAGGAGAGCTTGGGGTTTGACTTTTGGGGCACACTCATGGAAGGAGTGTTGAGACTCTGGGCAAGCTGCAAGTGCCCCACAGCTTTACAGCCCAGATGTTGGTTATTCTCTGGTGACTATGAGTTGTGATTTGAATCAGACAAGGTCTGTCTGTTGATGTTTATAATTTCTGTTTGTACTTGCTCTGAAGTTCAGGGTGCTGGCTTTTCCTCCTAAACTAAGTGAATGATATTTGTATGTTTGATTAAACTGAGATTGTTAACCCCTTAAAGTTGCTTTCCTTAGAAAAGCAGATAAAAGAACCTGTGTTGGCAGCTTTCTGTGTGCTGGTCGTTGGTGTGTCTTACACCTCCTAGCTGTACCTGTTACTACAGAGGACTTTTTAAATAAATACTTTATTTCAAAATACTTGTAAATAAATGTGTACCACATTATTCCAAATTAGATTCCAGGAAACATATTGATATTTTCTAAAAGGTTTCATTTTGATCTTGAGAATTAGAGGTATTTCATTCAAAATTCAC
Source organism: Trichosurus vulpecula (assembly GCF_011100635.1). Taxonomy (NCBI): domain Eukaryota; kingdom Metazoa; phylum Chordata; class Mammalia; order Diprotodontia; family Phalangeridae; genus Trichosurus; species Trichosurus vulpecula. The sequence continues at coordinate 106,883,399 of NC_050581.1, read as the reverse complement.
AAGTAGTAAGTATGTTACATTGAAAAAATTCTATCGCATTTTTATGGATACTTTTTTTCCAAAGAAAATAACCCAAGTCATAGAATAAAAGAATGTTAGAGTTTATGCAGTCTAACCAAGAGCTAAGGAGGAATGTCATGTACAATAACTTTGGCAAATAGCCATCTAGGTACCAAATCTAATGATAAGGAATTCATTGCTTACAAAGCAAGCCCATTATAACTTTGGAATTTTCTAAATCAAGTTTGCCATTGGAGCTTGTTTCTCATATAGAGTGGAGTATTACATAGGTCACAAAAGAATGTGCTGAATGAATTGCTCACCTTGTAAGAGTTAGCCTCTTTTTGATCTATCATTGTCATGACTCTAGACAGTATGTCATAAAGTGGGCAAACTTTATCTTCTCTGTTGTGGTACTAATACCAGAAAAGCAAACATCAACACAAAAATGCATGCCATAAAACCTTGTTATGGGAAACTGACATGGTAGCATAATCCCTGGAATGGTGTATATGAAAATATAGGTTCCTTCTGGTATTATCATTGTTATTCCATCTAAAGATTAAACATTACTCTGAAGGTCTCTGGCCTCAGGTTCTTTGTCCTTTATTCTCATTACCTTGTTTTTCATGTGCTGCTTATTGACTTCATGTTCTTACTTTATAGCTATGTCATATAATATTTCTTAAAGTGCTCATCAAAACATAAAAAAGGAAAAAAATAAAAATTAAAGTGCTCATCAGTTTTTAGACTCTCCCCTCTTAAATATATTCCTCACATTATGAATTAATATTTCTGATTAATTACTGATTAATATTTCTAAAATACTGTGCTCTGATCATATCACCAATCCACCCATAACATTTTAATAGAACCATATTAACTATTTCTTCAGAAAAATTTTAATGCACAAAATATACAGGATTATAAAAGAAATCAATTAGATTAAAATATAGCTATCGAATTTGTTTAAAGGTTCATGGACCTCAAGTCATAAGAATACAGAAGGAACTCAAAAGACTTAAGAAACAAAGAAATGAGAGATAAACAGAAGTTTCCAAAGAAAAAAGATATGGAAAATTTCTTATTTTGTATACATGGTCAAAAGAAGGACAACAAATTAAAAATCCAACTTCAATGTAACATTCATTGTTTTGGTAATTATGTGACAAGCTACATGAAAGCACACTGACTCCAGTCTTAACCCAAGGCCATGGTGGCACAGCCAGAAATAACTGGTCAAGAGACCAGGTTTCTGTCTCCTGAATTAAAAGCTGGGCAGGGGAGACACATTAACTTTAGAATAAATTCCTTGGCTGACATCCAAAGTCCTCCATAACATGATACTAAATTCCCTTTTCAGCCACATTGCTACCCCTTCTGATGGCTAATTAAGACTCTGTTGTTCCTTGGTGAGACATTTTGTTTTCCTGTTTCTATATCTTTTCACCTCTTATTTCATATGGAGAACTTTCCCCAACTTCTAGTGTCTGTAGAAATCTAACTGATCCTTCTATACCCAGTTCATATTAAGACATTTGGCTTTCTCTCTTCAAAACATGTTTCTTTCATCCTCTTCTTCATTGTTACAATATTTAATTATCCTATTGAATACATTACTTACCACATTTCACATTTTATTGTGGCAACTCGACCAAGAGACAAAAGTACTCTCTTTGATAGTGACCACCATTTTCTATTAATCCTAAGACCAATAAATGAAGATGGCAAGTGAAGAAGTAAAGAATATGAAAAAAAGTATCAATATTCTAACCCCTGTTCTCCTGCATATAAGGTTGATTTTTCTTTTAATAGGTATCAAAACATCAAAACAATCTTTAGAAATGGTTAGTTCTGATCACTAAAGGCTTAGGCTATTGACATCATTATTTTTGATAGCTAAGGGTAAAGTAGCCATAATTTGTACACAGTCTATTCTGATGCTCTGCTACTTGAAAATATGGTCAACTCAGTCAAAGGAGTTTCACTCAACTGAATCAACTCCAGGGGCCTTAATGCCTATCTTTATTGAATAACCTGCTATGAGTAAGTATATCTCCTTCTGTTAACTGTGAAGAACTTATGAGTATATTATTGTTTCCAATAGTATGGTGGTAAATCAAAGAAAAAAATAGATACACATGACACACTTTTAAATTTAATCTATATCATTGACATATTCTCCATCACATTTCTAAGTTTAGTCAATGAACAACACCGTAAATGAAGCTATCATTGGTAGCATATGCCAATTTTTGAAGAAAAAATGTTCACACAGAAAATTTAATAATCTGCTTTCCTGAGATGTTTTGGAAACAGTACACTACTATTTGGTTCCAAAATTGAAATGAATTGAGACAAATAACATCCAGGCTCAAACCAGAATGGGAAAGGAGGGAAAGAGTTAAATGAATTATTAAAGCTAAAAAAAAATAACAATAATAATAATAATCACATACATACCCACATTTCAGGATCTGCAAAGTTCATTCACTCAATAATCTTGTCAAGCAGGTAATAGGAGGAAAATCATTCTTAGTTAACAGATGGGATACCTGAGCCTCCAGAAGTTTGGACTTACCCATAATTTAAATATCTAGCAAGTGTCTGTGGTGAGATTCTTTTTCTGTATTATTTTTTATTCTTTTTTTTGAGTCTTTTAAAAAAATATTTCATTTATAATTTATGGACTAAAACAAGCATTACCATAACAGTACAATAAAAAAAGATGATTGCACATGAAATTGCAAGTCTCCCATGCACAACTGGTGATTCCTTTCAAATAGACAACAGAATCATCATGTAAATTTATTTATTCTATTTTGTACTCCCTTTTTCCCACCCAACCTAGAGATAACTACCATTAGACACAAATAGGCCTATATATGTATATATACATGTATCTAATTATTCTATACATACTTCTATTTATCAGTTCTTTCTCTTGAAGCAGGTAGCATCTTTCATCATATTTTTTTAAATTATTTATTTATTTATTTAATATTTTTAGTTTTCAGCATTGATTTCCACAACAGTTTGAATTACAAATTTTCTCCCCATTTCTACCATCCCCCACTCAAAGATGGCATATATTCTGATTGCCCCATTCCCCATTCAGCCCTCCCTTCTTTCACCCCACTACCCACATCCCCTTTTCCCTTACTTTCTTTTAGGGCAAGATAGGCTTCTATGCTCCATTGCCTAAATAACTTATTTCCTAGTTGCCTGTAAAAACTTTTTTTGGAACATCTGCTTTTAAAAATTTGAGTTCCAAATTCTCTCCCCTCTTCCCTCCCCAACCACCCTCCCTAAGAAGGCAAGCAATTCAACATAGGCAACATGTGCATCATTATGCAAAACCCTTCCACAATACTCATGTTGTGAAAGGCTAACTATATTTTGCTCCTTCCTGTTCTACTCCCCTTTATTCAATTTTCTCCCTTGACCCTGTCCCTTTTCAAAAGTGTTTGCTTTTGATTACCTCCTCCCCCTATCTGCTCCCCCTTCTATTGCCCCCCCCCTTTTTATCTCCTTCCTCCTTCTTTCCTGTGGGGTAAGATACCCAATTGAGTGTGTATGTTATTCCCTCTGCCAGTCAAATCCAATGAGAGCAAGATTCACTCATTCTCCCTCACCTGCCCCCTCTTCCTTTCCAACAGAACTGCTTTTTCTTAACACTTTTATTTGAGATAATTTACCCCATTCTATCTCTCCTTTTCTCCCTCTCTGAATATATTCCTCTCTCATCCCTTTATTTGATTTTATTTTTTTAGATATCATCCCTTCATATTCAACTCACCCTGTGCCCTCTGTTTCTCTCTCTGTGTCTCTCTCTCTGTGTCTCTCCCTCCCTGTCTCTCTGTCTGTCTTCCTGTCTCTCTCTCTCTCTCTCTCTCTATATATATATATATATATATATATTAAATATATATACATATACATATATGTGTGTGTGTGTGTGTGTGTGTGTGTGTGTGTGTGTGTGTGTGTGTATTCCCTTCAGGTACCCTAATTATACACATCATCTTTCCATGTAGGAATGTAAACAAAACAGTTCAACCTTAGTAAGTCCCTTATGATTTCTCTTTCTTGTTTACCTTTTCATGCTTCTCTTGATTCTTGCATTTGAAAGTCACATTTTCTATTCAGCTCTGGTCTTTTCACTGAGAAAGCATGAAAATCCTCTATTTTGTTGAAAATCCATATTTTGCCTTGGAGCATTGTACTCAGTTTTTCTGGGTAGGTGATTTTTGATTTTAATCCCAGCTCCATGGACCTCTGGAATATCATATTCCAAGCCCTTCCATACCTTAATGTAGAAGCTGTTAGATCTTGTGTTATCCTGATTATGGTTCCACATTACTTAAATTGTTTCTTTCTGGCTGCTTGCAGTGTTTTCTCCTTGATCTGGGAGCTCTGGAATTTGACGCCAATATTTCTAGGAGTTTTCTTTTGGGGATCTTTTTCAGGAGGTGATTGGTGGATTCTTTTAATTTTTCTTTTACTCTCTGGCTCTAGAATATCAGGGCAGTTCTCCTTGATAATTTCTTGAAAAAAGATATCTAGGCTCTTTTTCTGATCATGGCTTTCAGATAGTCCAATAATTTTCAAATTATCTCTCCGGGATCTATTTTCCAGGTCAATGGTTTTTCCAATGAAGTATTTCACATTGTCTTCCAATTTTTCATTCCTTTGTTTCCTTTTTATAATATCTTGATTTCTCATAAGGTCACCAGCTTCTATTTGCTCTAATTTAATTTTTAAGGTAGTATTTTCTTCAGTGGTCTATTGGACCTCCTTTTACATTTGTGTAATTCTGCCTTTCAAGCCATTGGCTTTTTAGATCTCTTTTGCCATTTGACTTAGTCTATTTTTTAAGGTGTTATTTTCTTCAGTATTTTTGGGTCTCCATTAGCAACTCATAGCCTTGTTTTTCATGGTTTTCTCACATCATTCTCATTTCTCTTTCCAGTTTTTCCTCTTCTCTAACTTACTTTTCCAAGTCCTTTTTGAGCTCTTCCATGGCCTGAGACCAGTTCATGTTTTTTCTTGGAGGCTTTTGATGTAGACTCTTTGACTTTGTTGACTTCTTCTGGTTGTATGTTTTGGTCTTCTTTGTCCCCAAAGAAACATTCCAAAGTCTGAGTGTGAATTTGAGTCTGTTTTTGCTTCCTGTTCATGTTTCCAGCCAACTACTTAACCCTTGAGCTTTTTGTTGGGGCATAATTTCTTGTACAGTAGAGAGTACTTTTTCCCAAGCTTGCGGGCTGGAGCTGTTGTTTTCAGAGCTATTTCTACACAGCAAGCTCTTCCACACAAGCACTTTTCCTCCCCCAAGAACTGCCAACTGGAACCATGACTCAGATCTATGCAGGCTCTGCCCTCCTGCTCTGATCTGCCACTTAATTCCTCCCACCAGGTGGACTGGGGGCTGGAAGCACCTGCAGCTGTAGCTCTGTGAGCAGCCTCACAGCTGCACCACCTCTGCTGCCCCCAGGGCAGTGGCCAACTGGGAACTCCTTTCTCTCTGTCCCCACAGTTTTTTTTTCCCACTAACCTGCTCTGTCTTCTTTGGTGTTTGTTGCTTCAGAAGTCTGGTAACTACCACAGCTCACTGATTCAGGGCACTAAGGCTTTTTCTGCCTGTCTCCTGGTCTTGTTGGTCTGGGCATGGCCCATGCTGGGCTCTGCACCACTCTGCTCCCAGCACAGTGTGATAGACCTTGCCCAGTGACCATGTCCTGGGATGGAGCCATGCTTTCCTCTGCTATTTTGTGGGTTCTGCAGCTCTAGAATTTGTTCAGAGCCATTTTATAGGGACCTGGGGGAGAGCTTTAGGCAAGTCCCTGCTTTCCAGTTGCTGTATTGGCTCTGGCCCCACTGCGGTGAGATTCCAACACAGGTATCTATAATGTCATAAGACTGTAGCTTTAGACCTGAAAGGCACTCCCGAGGCCATTTAGCTCAATTCTCTCTTTATAAATACAAGGAAATTGAGACCATATGACTGGCTCAGAGTTGCATATGGAGTGACAGACCTGGGATTTGAACTCAAGTCCTTTGACTCTAAATTTATTGTACTTTCAATTTGCAGCATGCTGCCTGTCATGTTTGATGGTCAGGTAAAGTAAGTAAAGGCTTAAAAGCTAGAAGGGACTTTAGATGTCATCTTCTAATTTCACAAATAAGAAAATATTCCTGAAAGAGGTTACTCAACCATCATCCATTCTGTGCAATGCACTTTTCTTATTTTGAGTGAAACAATCCTTGTCATTCTGAAGGACTAGGTTGAAAGGTTTAAAGGAATAATTGCAAGCTGGGGATCAGTTTCCCCTATATTTCAAAGGCAAATCTATTGCATCAACTTGGATTCACTTCCTAAAACTCATCATATAGTTTTCCACTCCCTAGGCTGTTTTTCAGTACAATGTATTATAAACCACTGCCTTTCTAAGAGCAGGAGAAGAGGTCCTGTTCTCCTTTCTTTCAACACTCTGCAAAGATTTTTGATGAAAAATCACTCATCCAGGAATTTAGTAATAAAAATTCCTGCTATGTTTCTAATTATATAATATTAAAATGCAAGAAAAATACTCACATGAGGAGAAAAACAATATGAAATTTCCACCTCATTGCTGCTACCAGACTCACAAATCAAAACATATGTTAGACATCATTGCTTACCTAGAATGGGAGTAAGGAAAGCATGAAAAATGGACTTTCCCAAACAATACCAAGATCTTGAGTGACATATCTACCAGTCCTCATACAATACCACTATCAGAGTTACTAAAAAGAAGTAAAAACAGGATCCTTGCTCCCTATGCCTTTCCTTCCTCTGGTGGGAAATGCTAAATAAAGTTTTGAGCTGTGTGCTGACCATTAGTTTTTCTTCTATAACTTTTATCTGAAGTAGACTTTTAACTTGAGAGACAGGAAATATTTTAAAAACTCATTTAAAATTTAATCCCAGTTACATGTAAAAATAATTTAACACCTTTCTTTTACACTTTGAATTCCAAATTCTCTCCCTCTTCCCCTCATTCAGAAGTCAAGGCATTGGTCATACATGTGTAGTCATGCAAAACATATCTTCATGTAAGTCATTTTTTGAAGGAAAACACAGACCAAAAGAAAAAAACCACACAACACACACACACACACACACACACACACAATAAAGAAATCAAGGAAAAATTATCTTTGATTTGCATTCAAGTTCTACCAGTTCTTTCTCTGGAGCTGGACAACGCCTTTCATCATAAGTCCTATAAAATTGTCTTGGATCACTGTATTTCTGAGAATAGTTAAGAGGAGCAATAGCACACCAGAGTTTAGGGAGACAGGAGAGCAGGGATCCTGGTCACAGCTCCATGGAAGAAAATAATGCATGGCTATAGAAAAAAAAAGTTACTATACTGACAGGGAAGATAAAAACAACAAATCAAATGATACAACATTCTCAGAGTGATACAACAAAATGAAAACTGCTCCATCCAAACACTCATAGAAAAAATATACGAATTTTTCTCAGGCCCCAAAATAATACCTTGAAGAATTAAAAAATATTTCAAAACTCAAATAAGAGATTAGAGGCAAAATTGGAGAAAGAAATGACAGTGAAGCAGGAAAATCATGAAAAAAGAGTCAGCAGCTTGGTAAAGGAAGCACAAAAAAAGGAAATACCGAACAAAATAACACCTTAAAAACCAGAATAGGCTAAATGGTAAAAGAGGCACAAAAATTCACTGAAGAAAAGAATGCCTAAAAAAACCAGAATGGGACAAAGGAGGGGGGATTGTACAAAAATTTACTGATAACACCTTAAAAAATAGAATTGAGAAAGTGGACACTAATGACTCCATAGGACACCAATAAATAATAAAACAAAATGAAAAGAATGAAAAAAGTAGAAGAAAATGTGAAATACTGACCAGGAAAATAGATCCAGAAGAGATAATTTAAGTGTTATTGGACTACCAGAAAGCCATAATTAAAAAAAAAGAGCCTAGACATCATCTTTCAAGAAATTATCAAGTAAAACTACCCTGATAGTCTAGAGCTAGAGTATAAAATTGAAATTGAAAGAATCTACCAATCATCTAAAAGAGATCCCCAAATGAAAACTCCCAGGAATACTAATGCCAAATTCCAAAGCAGAAGCATAAAAAAGTGAATAGAAAGGGGAAATCATAAGGGATTGAATGAATTTAAAATGTTTACGTTCCTACTTGGGAAGACAATACTTGAAATTCCTAAGAACTTTATTACTATTAGGGAAGCTAGGAGAATACATATATAGAGGGCACTGGAATGAGTTGAATTTAATGGAATGGTATAAGGGGTGAGAAAGAGAAATGCACTGGCAGAAGAAGAAAGGGAAACATAGAATGGAGTAAATGATCTCATATAAAACAGTCTTGAAAGAGTTTTTATAGTAGAGGGGAAGATGAAGATGATGCAGTAGGGGAACTCTTTTGAACCTTATTCTCTTCAGAACTTACTCAAAAACAGAATAGCATACACACTCCATTGGATAAAGAACTCTCTTTTATCCTACAGGAAAGTAGGAGAGGAAGGGGATAATAGAAAGGAGTATTGATGGGAAGAAGGGAGGTTTGGGCTGGTGGTAATCAAAAACAAAACAATTTTGATAATGGGCAAGGTGAAATGCAAGATTTAAATGCACAAAAATGTTAACATGAAAGAGAAATCATAAGTAATTCAATAGGGTTAAATAGTTTACCTTTCTATAGGGATTATGAAATATGTAACCCCTAAAAACTTTATCATTATTAAGATAATTAGAAGGGTTGAAAATAGACTGTGGACATCAGAATAAATCATTTATTTTGAGATGATATACAAAAATGCGTGATCAAAAAAGGGTGCCCTCTGAGAAGGGGGAAGGGAGAGGAAGAATAGGGAAAAAATCACATGCACACAAGGAACAGCTTTTGCTGGAGGGGAAAATGGTCGGGGTGGGTAGAAAACAATTGAACCTCATTTTCATTTAAATTGTTGCAGAGGGAACTGTCTATCTATCTATCTATCTATCTATCTATCTATCTATGTCTCTCTGTTTGTCTGTCTATACTAAATTGACTATAGAAATCTATCTTATCCAACTGTGAAATCAAAGGGTAAAAGGATAAGAGAAAGGGGAGAGGGTGATCAAAGGAGGATGGATTAACAAAACCATTTGTCAGAAGCAAAATAATAACAATGTTTTGATGGATCCCCTTAAGTTATATTCTGGTCAATTCTTTGTTTTGCTGGACAATCAACCAACACAAATCTCTCTCTCTAGGTAATCTTATTCTGTGTTACTTCCCCTTTTGTATTCCCAGTGTCTATAATATGTTATTATATCTAGGTTTGCTGCCACCTGTTTCTAATACTATATTAAAACATCTTTTCCCCATAAGCCCCAGTTTGTTTATGGATATAGGGAAGATTCCATGGTCTGAGTGTGTCAAGTTATAAGTTCTTCAGTGATGTATTATTTTAAAGTATAGAAGCTAATTGAAGTTGTTGAAATGTGATTGAATATTCCACAATTCAATGTAGGTGAGAATGTAAAAGGTTAGAGAAAGCTGCATATACTTGGGTCTCAAGGGTAAAGGAATAATGTTTGGGGGAGGGAGAATGTAGCAGGTTTGCAGCAATGGAGGAGGAAGGAGAACTGAGAATTGAGCTCTTAACCTGGATATGAGTTAGAGGACATGCAAAAATGAGAAATATCAGAAGAATGAATGGCAATTTGCAATAGTGCACAGGAATCTAACTATCCATGCAGAATACGGAATTGAAAAGGAATCAAGAGGAGCCAAAACACATAGTTTCTTCCAGAATGACACCAAAAAAGAGGGAAAAAAGGAAGTAAAATAAAGGCCTGCAGAAGCCACTTAAGGTGAACAGGATAAGATTAATAAAACTGAGAAATTTTTCCCCCACCAATTTCACGAGAGACCATATAGCTTGATATACATATTTCACCAATAATAGCTGCCCAGAAGGCTTAGCACCTTTCACAATATGGCTCCACATATTTCCAGGCTGATTATGCAATGTTCTCCTTCACATATTCTGTATTCCAGTGAAATTCCTCACATACAGTTCTTTGCCCAAGCTGAATCCCATGCTTGGAACACTTTCCTTTCTTATTTCTGCCTCTTGACAATCTAGTTCCCTTCCAGACACAGCTCAAGGAATGGGTCATTTCTTTCCAGATTTTCCGAGTTATAAGTGACATTCCTAAGATTACTTAAAAACAAACAAACAAACAAACAATCTATGTATCTCTAACTCTCAAGTAAAATAGCCATTTATTGATAAGAATTGTTTCAATTTTGTCTTACTCTGCTATTTGGCACAATACCTGGCATAGTGTATGCAGTTAATAAATTATAAGGGGACTAAAGTAGGAATTGTTTAATGATAAGAAACTATCTTGGCCTTTAGGCGGTAGGATGTCACTGAGGGTGATTTTACAGAGAATCACACAATAAAAATGGTGTTATAGTAGCATTAACCTAACAGAGATGTGCTATATGGTCTAGAGAGGCTGTATGTTTGCAATTGAGATAATTCAGGTGTCAGTTGATATGGCCTGCATTGTGATTGTTTCAATGTGCATTGAGAAAAAGGCCAGATTTCAGAGATGCTATAAAAGCTGAATCAAAAGTTCCTGATGACTGATTTGTGTGTGTTTGTGTATGTGTGTATGTGTGTGTGTGTGTGTGTGTGTGTGTGTGCGTGTGTGTGTGTGCAGGGTGGGGGGTAGGGGAGTGAGAGGGAAAATCATAAATGACTAAAATTTAAAATCCGTATTTATTCTTAACCACAGTGAACCCAGTGGAGTGTTTGAGACTGATAAATTAGAATGGACTAGGGCTCTAATCTCAGGTTCATAACTTATAAGACAATAGTTTCAGATGTCATATGGATATTCTCTGGTATCTTATATGCCTTTCAATAGATATATGATTATCATGGCAATGGTGAATGTTTATATCTTAAACTGTGGTTTCATGGGTTCAAGACTATCCCACTATGGATATTCACCAAATCCTTTATATGCCAACATTGTCTTTAACCCAGGAGACTTTTTTTTTGTTTTATACCAAGTCATAATGATTCTTGGAAGATTGAATCCCCACTTATTAGAAATGTAATTTTATTTCTGTAATGCCGTTTGTTATTTAAAGTGAAGTAGCAAACAAGTAAGCATTTTTTATAAGTCCAAAGGAAACCCATTTTAGTCACGGAATTTTAGAAGTAGAAGGACTCAAAGCTATCTACCTTAACTAAACAAGAAAACTCCTCTACAGGATGTCTGGCAAGGAATCATCTAATATTTGTTTGCAGACTCTAGTGCAGAATAATTCGTCACACCTCAGGCAGCCCATTCCAGTTTTCCATAGCTCCAACTTTTGGTGTTGTTGTTGTTAGTTTATTCCTCTTAAGTCAAGCCTAAATCTTCCTCCATGTAACCTCCTCATATTATTATTTGTTCTACCTTCTAGAGCAAAGGAGAATAAATCAATCCCATCTTCCACTTGACCCTCCTTTGCCACATTCAAATTTACGCATAAAACTATCAGAGTTCCCTTAAGTGTTCTCTATCCCAGGCAAAACATCTTCATTTCTTTCCAATAATTTTAATAAGGAATAATCTTGAGATCCCCTACCATATTGATCTCCCTCGTTTTAAAGATCCTGTTAATGTCCTTCAAATATATGGCAACCAGAATTGAATATAATACCTTAGATATGATCTAAACATTTTACATTTCATGGGGATTATCATTTTCTTAATGTTGAAGACTGGCACTTTCAACTTAACCTATGGTAATACTAGGTAGTATGTCTGAGCATCCACTTTTGGCTCATATTGAAGTTTACTTCCACTGTATCTTCCACATTTTTTTCATTCAGAGAGATAGACAGATAAAGATATATTTTATTTTTACAATGCATAATTTTTTTTTTTCCTGCTAATCCCTGTCCCTCTCTGGAAAGCCATCTTATATAATAATTTTTTTAAGAAATAAAAACAATGATCAGCAGATCTAGTCATTACACTAAAACACAGAAAATACATGCAATATCCCATTCCCATGGACCTCTCATCTCTGCAACTTAGTGAGGGGAGATGTAGTCTTATATTTCTTCTTTGAAGCCATTTTTATTCTTTGTCAGTTTGCAATATTCAATTTAGATTGTATTCCCATTTAAATTTTTATATTAATTGTGCAGATTATTTTCTTGCCCCTACTTCCTTCAACTTGTGTTAAGACATGTAGGTCTTTCCTAGATTCATTGTATTTATAAAGTGAGGTTGGTGACCTTGCACAGCCCTCCCTCACTCAAATTAAAGTCAACTGCAAGTCAAGTCATCATTTCCCTGATGTTATGGTCCTCTTCGAGAACTATGGACAAACACAAAAACAAGTACTTATATTCATTGCTTTTGTTCTGTGTTTTGTTTCCACAACAATGATATTCCAGTACCATTATGTCATAAAATATGTTTGGCCATTTTGCAGTTGATGGTCAGTTACTTTGTTTTCAGTTCTATACTATTACAAAAAGGTGCTGCTATAAATATTTTGGTGTGTGTGGGGACTTTCTTTTTATCAATGACTTCTTAGGAGTATATGCCTAGTAATGGAATCTCTGGGTCAGTCACTTTATTTGCATAATTCCAAAGTTCTTTCCAAAACAGTTGTGGTAATTTATATCTCCATTGGGTTAATGTGACTATTTTTTATATCCCTTTATTATCCCTTCTTTTCAAATTTTCTGGGTGTGAGGCAAAAATATCTAGATTGTTTTGATTTGCTTTTTCTTATGATTAGTAATAAGAAGCATTCCTTTATGTGATCATTAACAGTTCAAATTCTTTTAATCACTATGTTTCATTTCATATGCTTTGGCTATAGTTGTTACCAAATAAATGTTTTGTTTTTATTTTCTCAGAAATGAGCTCCTAGTTTTAAAAGTAATCAAGAAAGCATTCTTATAGAAGATAGAGTATTAGCCAGGAGTTTAAGTAATCCAGGAAAGCTAAGAGACAGAAATAAGGAAGGAGAGAAATCTAGGCATTGAGAAGGGCCTGTAATAATGCTTGGATTTTGGAGAGGAATGAGGACAATGTAACTGGATCAGAGTATACATGGGTGAATAAATTTTAAGAAGAATGGAAAGGTAGGGTGTACAGAATATAATAGGATTTGAATACAAAACATATGTTTTATTTTATTCAGAAGATGATAGGGAGATAATGAAATTTACAAAAGGTTGTGTTTCACATGGTCATAACTGTGCTTTAGGAATATCAGTTTGACAGTTAAGTTGAATATGGACCAGATTGGGAAGATACTTGAGGCAAGAAGAATAACCTGAAAGCAGTTGAAGTAGTCCAGATCTGAGGTGAAACAAGCCTTTACGAGATTGGTGGCAATGTCATAAAGGGCATATTCAAGAGATGTTATGGTTATATCGACAGGACTTGGAAAGAGATTACATATGGGAAGTGAGAGAAAATAAATAATCAATGGTGATATCTAGATTGTGAAATTGGGAGTCTAAGAAGATGGTAGTGACCTTGACAGTAACTGGAGAGTTAACAAAAAGGAAGGGATTGGAGTCAAAGATAATAACTTCAATTTGGGACATGGTGAATTTAAGATAGCTATAGAAAAGCTAATTGAATATGTATAATATTTGGTGATGCAAGACTGGAGGTCAAGAGAGAAGTTAGGGTGGAAGAGCACATTTGAGAATCATCGGCATAGTTCTTTTGCTTCGAGAATATCATATTCTAAGCCCTGTTCCCCTTTAAACTTGTAATTCCAAAATCTTATATGATCCTTATGGTGTTTTCATGGTATATATTCTTTCTTTCTGAATGCTTGCATTTTCTCTGTGACCTAGGAGTTCTGGAGTTTGGCTATAATATTTCTAGGAATTTTCGTTTTGGGATCTGTTTTAGGAGGTGGCTGATTGATTCTCTCAAATGCTATTTTACTCTCAGTTTCTAAGATATCAGATGGCTTTATTTCATTATTTCTTGAAATGTGATGTGTAGGTTCTATCCTTGATCTATTTTGCAGGTCAGTTGCTTTTCCTATTAGATATTTCACATTTTCTTCTATTTTTTTCGTTCTTTTGATTTTGCTTTAGTGTTTCTTGATTTCGTCATTAGCTTGCACTTGGCTAATTCTGTTTAAGGAGTTAATTTCTTCAGTGTTTTCTACCTCTTTTATCATTTGGCTAATTCCAATTTTGAAGGTCTCATTTTCTTCAGAATTTTTGTACCTTTTCTTAAATATAAGTTCTTAATTCTCTTTGAATATTCCATAGGCATAGTTTTCATTTCTTTTCCCAATTAATACTCTACTATTCTTATTAGATTTTTAAAATAATTATTTTTGCTCTTTAAATCTTTTAGGCATCTTTGTTGTGTTTGTGTCTATTCTGCATTTTTATTTGAGTATTTGCTTGTAAATATTTTCAAGTTATTGTTTTCTGTATTTGTATGATGAACTCTCCTGTCACCATCACAGCTTTATAACGCTCAGCTTTTTATTTTTTGCTTATTTCCCAGTCTGCTTTTTAATTTTGGATGTTATGTGTGTTGGACTTGCCTCACTTTTGGTGGAGGAGGGTAGATGTCTGACATGAACATTTTGTCTTTTCTGTTCTTCTATTGCTTTCACAGGTAGCTTTGGGGTCCCGTAATGTTTTGGGACTTCCAAAGTGTTGTGATCCAGGGAGAAGGGTGAACTCTACCCTTCTGTTTTGCACTCTGCAAATTCCTGAGCCATGTTACAACTGTTATCTTTGGGGTGGTTGCATTTCCATAGACCCCTGCTGGACTCCTTCACAGTTAGCTCTCTGAGAAGGTCTGCAAATTCAGATTGACTGAACTGCTGACTTCCATTGGTATGGTCTCTTGCTCTGGTTTATCCTACTGAAGTTTTATGTGAGGGACTAAAAATTGTACCTGAGTCCCCTACCTCCTTTGTTCTAGGGCTCAGAGAAAATGGGTATGGCTGTGTTTCTGGAACTTGTATTTAGCTCATTACACATGGAGCATTACTTCTCCCTCATAACCTCAACCATTTTTCCCCAGCCTAGAACTGTAAACTGCTATTGGGTAATAAACAATGGAGCCACCAGATGGAACCAATTCCTATATCCATTGCTTGTACAGGAGTTCTCTGAGATCTCTTCTGGTCCAAGTCTTCAGTGCTCTTATTGTATGTGGGTACTAGGCTGATCCCTGGCACTGCTGCCTCTGCCACATCCCACTATTGCTTCTAATAGTTGTAGTTCTGCTGCTACTGCTCCTGTCCTGAACTCCTTCCACCTCCTCTTCCACTGACCTCTATGTCTGTTTTCCTAAGCTATCCTGGACTGCAAAAATTACTCACTGTAACTTTTTCTTGGCTTTCATCATCAGAATTCAGTTTAACAACTTTTTGGTTGTTGTGGATAGAGTGTGTTGGGAGAGCTAGGCAAAAATGCTATCTCTCACTCCATCATCTGAGTCTGGAAAGTTTCTGAGAGTTTTAAATAGCATTTATTACTTACATATCTGATATATAAACCATGAATATGTTCATAACAGATAATCCAATGTTGCTGGAACACAAAGTATATGAAGAAAGATGCTATTATTTAAGACTAGGGAGTTATTTTGTGCAGCAAAGTTGTTGAAGATCTAGAATGACAGGAAAAGGGGCTTATATTTTATTAAGTGGGCAAGGAGGGGACACTTATGGTTTTAAAAAAGCAGAAGGATGAGGAACACTTTAGAAAAATTCTGTATGTTGACATGAAGGTGGGAATATTATATAATATTACATATGATATATATTAATTTTATGACAGGTGAAGAACACCAGAGCTAGTTAATATAAATGCAATGATATCAACAAATATCTCACTTAAGATAGTGAAAATAATGCACCTCTTTTGGTGCCAAGGCAAAAAGAGAAACAGCCTTCTCTTTCATTCTGATTTAGGTTGTCTACATTAGGAATAACAGTAGTATAGGTGGAATTGTACTTGGTTTAAGAGCTTCATTGGCAAGGGGTCAAGATACAATGCCATGTTGTAGGGGTCGAAAGTCTTAGGAGGTGTCAAGGTTGACTATCACAAGTTTCCAAAAACAAGGCTTATGGATAAAAGAGAACTCCTGCTTAACTGAAATGTTATTTCTAAAACAATAAACAGCCTAGCTTTTGATAAAGAAGAACATTCAGCTTAACCAAACAACATTACTACCCATTAGCTCTTTCAGTAGAACATCTGACTGAGCTGATTAATTTTATGAGCAAAATGCAAATGCAATTTTTCATTATTGCAGAACCTATATTAAAGAATATTGTACACTCACCTCAAATTAATCTCATGGCATGAATTCCCACTGAAAATGCAGCTTTCATATGCTATTAAACATTGAACAGATCTTTCTAAAATAATGTTTCCATGCAGGATTCTGTCTCTTTTAGAGCTGAGCTCCCACTGTTTTTTGACGGGTTAATAAATGAAAGCTATTACACTAAGACTTCAACACTTCCAAACACTTAGACACATTATTTTTCTTATGGTTTGCACCTCTTTAGATAGGTTGTTGCCACTGTCTGAGACTTTCTGCATTATTCATTAGACAAGGTGTAGCTTTCCTTAAAAAAAAAACACAATAGGGTATATTATTGGCACATTGCAAAATCAGCCACCAAACTTAGGATAAATATTTTTTTTCAAAATACAAAAAGCAAGTGAAAACTTTGAAGGAGACTACCTTCACAGATCTCCTTAGTGAAAAGTTCTGGATAATTTTTTAAAGTTTTGTGGGGAAGAGTATCATAATTAAAGAACAAAAATAGATTGACTTTCAGAGGGCAAATGAGTGATTTTTAGGGTTAACCATTCTACAAAGTAGAATTTCCAAACTTTTTGGCCCTAGGTAAAGAAATTATTACCTTAAGTCTCAGATAGCAGAATGATATAAATCCATAGAGAACACTGTTTTGATATCAGAAAGCTGTACATCCTTAGGCCACCAGACTAGGAAGGTAGAGCCTCTGGTGGCCTGATGATATACAGCCTTCTAGTTTCAAAAGACCTATCAAAAGTCTCCTCAGTCTTTGTGCTCAGGAAAATTCATATTCCAGCATGAAGAATTTTTTTCCAAAGCAAAGTAGCTTATTAACAAAGTAAAAGAAAATATTAAATGAATGCATAATATTCCAAATAGAAGAAAAAACTAGGCCCTTGTTACTATATGGCTGGGTGGCAAAGTAAATAAAATGATGGACTTGGATTCAAGGTAAGCAGAGTTCAAGTACTGTTTCATATATTTTTAGTTGTATAACCCTGGATCCACTCAGTTAATCACTCTCAATCTCAATGTCCTCACCTATGAAATGGGGATAACATTAGTACCACCCTCAAAGGGTTGATCTGGGAATAAAATGAAATGATATGAGGACTTTGCAAACCTTAAAGTGATTTATTTATGATAGCAACTGCTACAATTATACCAGCAGATTATCTAACCTCTCAGTTTACCAATGATTAAATCTGAGACCTAGAGAAGTTCAATAACTTACCAAAGGGTATATAGTGGCACAGAGAACAATAAAAAAGAACACCATTTAATGCCTCCCAAGATATTATTATCTCCACTTCTTCATGAGTCTTTTAAGTAGATGTATGTTCTATGCTCTAACTCTCTCTCTCTCTCTCTCTCTCTCTCTCTCTCACACACACACACACACACACACACTCACAAACATACACAGAGTTATTAAAGGATAGCCAGGTATTGAAAAAGTGAGAAGTGCTATTATCTCCTTGACACATAGTACCAAATTCTTAAATATTTGAATTTAAAGTTCTTTGAATAATTTCAAAATGTTAATGCTCTGCACTAGCCTAATTTGTTCCGGTTATACCTGCCTCATATCATCAGCAACCCACATTGACACAAATTGAAATGAGATTCCAAATGTCTCTTTTTAACACCTGTCTATGACAGCTTTGAAACATAAAAATACAATTTGTAGCAGGAGAAAACTTGGGAATAACCTGATACTCTGAACCCAATTTTAAAGTTATTAAAATAGACAATTTTCTTAAAGGATTTGGAATAATTTGTTCATTTGTTTATTCACTAATTCCTTAATTCTTTCATTTACTTACCTGCTTAAATAACTCATAAATTAATTTAACATATCATCAATTCATATCAAGATTCTTATTTTCACTTATTCTTTTTAAATTTCTGCTAAGATACTTTAAATAATCATTTCCCTGAGAAGTTACTATCATATAATATCTCAATGCTCTAACCTAATTTACACATATACACAGAGAATATATATATATATATGTGTGTGTGTGTGTGTGTGTGTGTGTGTGTGTGTGTGTACGTGTGTGTGTGTGTTGTTGTCCTATTTCTTTGAACTTCTTGAGAGCAGTGCTCTCTTTTTGCCTTCCTTTATATCCTTAACACTTAGGATAGTGTCTGGTAGAGAGTAGGTGCTTAATAAATGCATATTGACTGACTATAGCTTTCCTCCTTTTTATGACTAAACTTCTTTAGAAGGTCACCTATAATCAGTACAGCAATGTTCTTTCATCACACTTATTTCTCCAGTATAGGTTTAAACCTCATTATTCAACTGACTGCTCTCAACAGAGTCACAGATGACCTTTTAATTAGGAAATATAGTTTGATTCACTTTAGCAACTGCCCAACTCCGGGAAGAAGTCTTTTCAGGTCCCCTTTAATGCTAGCTCCTTTTCTTTGAGATTACCTAAAATTATCCTGCATACATCTTGCTCAGACATAGCTTTTAGATTATTTTTGAAAAAAATAGTTATAGCTTAATATATCCCCTGTTAGAATGAAGGTGTTGACTGCTTTCACCTTTCATTATATTGCCAGCCCTTAACACAGCATCTCCATATAATTAATTAACAAATTCTTATTGACTTGATTTGACCTAACTTACATTTTTAAAATGTGTCTTCACGCTTAATAACTCAAGATTTTCAAGTTTCCATCCTCCTATGATACTGATACTCATTTTCTGCATGTATTTTTCTTATTCTCTTGTTGGTCAGAGGCCTAGGGCACAGAATACAAATATACTTTTCCCTAAATATTGACTTGATTGTTCTGGATCTTAAGTACATGATTCCTGGCTTTGTGTGTACAGGGTATATTGCTAGAAAACAGAATTGCTGAAGGTTTTTATTTCAGAAATATGCCCAGAAAAAAAATGTACCATGTCCTTCAGTAGAGTTGGAAGAATTGTTTCTCTTACCCACTTATATAGATTAACCTTTGGCTTTTAAAATGAAGCAAATCATTTTTTTAAGTTAACTTGTAGCAAGAAATTTAAGAATAACATAGGATCATGGATTAGAGATGAAATGGACCCTAGAAGTCATTGAGATGATCATACCCCTTATTTTCCAGAGAAGTAAACTGAGCCTGAGTGAGGTTAAGTGTATTGTCCAAGATCTGATTCCTCATTTCCTCATATGAGAGAACTTCATAGTTATTGTGTTTATCCTTCATTTTTGAAGAGGACCATGGCATAAGGGAAGTGATGACATGACTTACAGTTGACTTTGATTTGAGTGAGGGAGAGCTGTGCAAGATCGCGAGCCTCACTTTCTCTTCTGGAGCCATCTGGGTCCAGTGACCAGACATTCATCAGGATGACTGGAGATGACCCAGGATGCAATGAGAAATCCTGGCCCTTTTTGGCTAAGGCTTTTTCACATACTCACTTAGAGTGAAGTAACACCCATTCAGTGAATAGGCCTCTTTAAGGGAACTTATTTCAAAGTTGATATCTAAAAATATACAACAATTAAAGTCCCATACTTTATTGAACATCCAAAGTTGTAGCAAAGGCATTTACATGGACCTCGCAATAGATTTTTTTTTGGTAATAACAGTACTGTAATTATTAGGACAATCACTGAATTTTAAAACTGAGATTCTTATCAAACCAAAGGTTAACTGAGTTTAATCAGCATTACATGGCTAGCTAATGGAAGAGCTGAGACTTGAACCCACAGTTCCTTATTCACATTTTTTTTTTCTCTAAAGAGTATTTGATTTTTTTTCCCCAATGACATATGAAGAAATTTTTAGCTTTCATTTTTATAATATTTTGTTTCCCAATTTTTCTCCTCTTTCTCCTCTTCCCTCTTCTGAAAACGGTAAGCAGTTTGATATCATTTATACATGTGCTATCATGTAAAACATATTTTCATATTTGTCACAGTTGTGGAAGAAGAAACAGATTAAAGGAAAAAAAACCAAGAAAGAATAAAGTGAAAAAATACACTTCAAACATTGTGTTGGCTGAGAGATCTGAGTCACTCATAAGTTTATCATCATAAGATGTTACTAATATTATGTACAATGCTTTCCTGGTTCTGCTCATTTGACTTTGTATCAGTTATTTCAAGTCTTTCTAGGATTTGTGAAATCTGCCTGTTCATCATTTCTTATTACACAATAGTATTCCATTACATTCAAATGCCACAGCTTGTTCAGCCATTCCCCAACTGATGGGAATGGTTTCAATTTCAAATTCTTTGCCACCACAAAAATAGCTGCTATAAATATATAAATATACAGGTAGGTCCTTTTCTCTTTTTTATGAATCCTTTGGAATGAAGACTTCACAGTGCTATTACTAGATCAAAGTGTATGTACGGTATATTTGCCCTTTGGGTATAGTTCCAAATTGCTTGCCAGAATGGTTGGATTAGTTCACAACTTCACCAATAGTGACTCAGTGTCCCAATTTTCCCACAATCTCTCCAAGATTAATCATTTCCCTTTTTTGTCATATTAGACAATCTGATTGTTGTGAGGCAATATTTCAGAGTTGTTTTAATTTTGTATTTCTTTGATGAAAAGCTATGTGGAGCACTTCTTCATAAGTCCTTAGATATGTTTTATTTCTTCATCTGAAAACTGCCTGTTCATAACCTTTGACCATTTATCAATTGGGGAATGGTTTGTATTGTCATACATTTTTTTAATAATTTTTTCCCTGTTTATTTTTTTATTTTTTTAAATGTATTTATTTAATTAACATAATTAGTTTTCAGCATTGATTTTCACAAGAGTTTGAATTACAAATTTTCTCTCCATTTCTACCCTCCCCCCCCACACCAAGATGGCATATATTCTGGTTTTCCTGTTCCCCAGTCAGCCCTCCCCTCTATCACCCCCTTCCCTCTCATCCCCTTTTCTACGCCCCTTTGCGTACATATCTCATTTTCTAGTTGCATGCAAAAGCTTTTTTTTTTTGAAAATCTGTTTTTAAAACTTTGAGTTCCAAATTCTCTCCCCTCTTCCCTTCTCACCCACCCTCCCTAAGAAGTCAAGCGATTCAACATAGGCCACTTGTGTATCATTATGTATAACCCTTCCACAATACTAATGTTGTGAAAGACTAACTATATTTTGCTCCTTCCCAACCCATCCCGCTTTATTGAATTTTCTCCCTTGACCCTGTCCCCTTTCCAAAGTGTTTGTTTTTCATTACCTCCACCCCCATCTGCCCTCCCCTCCATCATTCCCACCCTTTTATTTTTTTATCTTCCTCCCTCTTCTTTCCTGTGGGGTAAGCTACCCAATTGAGTATGTATGGTATTCACTCCTAAGGCCAAATCTGATGAGAGCAAGGTTCACTCATTCCCCCCCTCACCTGCCCTCTCCCCTACTCCCACAGAACTGCTTCCTCTTGCCACCTTTATGTGAGATAATCCACCCCATTCTATCTCTCCCTATCTCCCTCTCTCAGTATGTTGCTCTCTCATCCCTTAATTTGATTTTATTTCTTTTAGATACCTTCTCTTCATCTTCAACTCACCCTGTGTCTGCTCTCTCTCTTTTATGTATATATATATATATATATATATATATATACATATATATATACACACACACACACACATTTATGTGTATATATATATGTATATATATACACACAGATATACACACAGATATATACATACATACATATTCACATATATATACATAAACATATATATATATATGCATATTCCCTTCAGCTACCCTAATACTGAGGTCTCATGAATCATACATGTCATCTTTCCATGTAGGAATGTAGACAAAACAGTTCAACTTTAGTAAGTCCCTTGCAATTTCTGTTTCTTGATTACCTTTTCATGCTTCTCTTGATTCTTGTGTTTGAAAGCCAAATTTTCTATTCAGTTCTGGTCTTTTCACTGAGAAAGCTTGAAAGTCCTCTATTTTATTGAAAATCCATATTTTGCCTTGGATACTCAGTTTTGCTGGGTAGGTGATTCTAGGTTTTAATGCTAGCTCCATTGACCTCCGGAATATCGCATTCCAAGCCCTTCGATCTCTTAATGTAGAAGCTGCCAGATCTTGGATTATCCTGATTGGGTTTCCACAATACTCAAATTGTTTCTTTCTGGCTGCTTGCAGTATTTTCTCCTTGATCTGGGAGCTCTGGAATTTGGTGACAATATTCCTAGGAGATTTCTTTTTGGGATCTATTTGAGGAGGCAATCAGTGGGTTCTTTCCACTTCTATTTTGCCCTGTGGCTCTTGAATATCAGGGCAGTTCTCCTTGATAATTTCTTGAAAGATGATATCTAAGCTCTTTTTTTGATCATGGCTTTCAGGTAGTCCAATAATTTTTAAATTATCCTTCCTGGATCTATTTTCCTGGTCAGTGGTTTTTCCAATGAGATATTTCACATTGTCTTCCATTTTTTTCATTCCTTTGGGTCTGTTTTATAATATCCTGATTTCTTATCAAGTCACTAGCTTCCACTTCCTCAAATCTAATTTTTAAAGTAGTATTTTCTTCAGTGGTCTTTTGGACCTCCTTTTCCATTTGGCTAATGCTGCCTTTCAAGGCATTCTTCTCCTCATTGGCTTTTTGGAGCTCTTTTGCCATTTGAGGTAGACTATTTTTTAAGGTGAGGTGTTGTTTTCTTCAGTGTATTTTTCGGTATTTTTGTGGGTCTCCTTTAGCCAGTCATTAACATGTTTTTCATGTTTTTCTCTCATCCTTCTCATTTCTCTTCCCTCTACTGCTCTAACTTGCTTTTCCAAATCTTTTTTGAGCTCTTCCATGGCCTGGGACCAGTTCATGTTTTTCTTGGAGGCTTTTGTTGTAGGCTCTATGACTTTATTGTCTTCTTTAGGCTGTATGTTTTGGTCTTCTTTGTCACCAAAGAAAGAATCCAAAGTCTGAGACTGAATCTGGGTGTGTTTTCGCTGCCTGGCCATATTCCCAACCAACTAACTTGACCCTTGAGTTTTTCAGTTGGGTATGACTGCTTGTAGACTAACGAGTTCTATGTTCCACGTTTAGGGGGGAGGTGCCAGCTCTGTCACACCAGCACTACTCCTTCCCCAAGAACCCCCAACCCGCACTGGGCTTAGATCTTCAGCAGGCTGTGCACTCCTGCTCTGATCTGCCACTTAATTCCTCCCACCAGGTGGGCCTGGGGCCGGAAGCAACAACAGCTGTAGCTGCCCCACCTCCGCTGCCACCGGGGTTCGAAGCCAAACTGCGAACTCCTTCCAGTCCCGCAGCTTTTCCCACTAACCTTCTCTGCAGTCTTTGGTGTTTGTGGGTTGGGGAGTCTGGTAACTGCCGCAGCTCACTGATGCAGGGTTCTAGGGCCCCCTCTGCCCAGCTTCTGGTCTCATTGCTCCACGCCACTTAGGCTGGGTTCTGCTCCACTCTGTTCCCAGCTCCCAGCTCCCAGCTCCCAGCTCTGTGTGGGATAGACCTCACCCAGAGACCATCCAGGCTGCCCTGGGCTGGAGCCCTGCTTCCCTCTGCTGTTTTGTGGGTTCTGCAGTTCTAGAATTGGTTCAGAGCCATTTTTATAGGTTTTTGGAGGGACTCAGTACGGAGCTCACACTAGTCCCTGCTTTCCAGCCGCCATCTTGGCTCTGCCCCCTATTGTCATACTTTTGCTTCAGTTCTCTACATATTTTTGAAATGAGGCCTTTATCAGAGACACTAGCTGTCAATATTTTTTCCCAACTTTCTACTTTCCTTCTAATATTAGTTGTGTTGATTTGCTTTGTACAAAAATCCTTTTGATTTAATTTTATCAAAATTATCTATTCTACTTTTTTATTGCTGTCTATGTCCTGCTTGGTCATGAATTCTTCCCCTTCCTGTAGATCTGACAGCCAGCTAATTCCTTGCTCTTCTAATTTGATTGCATCATTGTCTTTGGTACCTATTTAACAAGATGTAGTTTCCTTCCTTATCTCTTTTAATTAGGTCTATTTTTGATTTTACTTTTTCTATGATCACAATTGCTACCCCTGGTTTTTTTTGTACTTCAGCTGAAGCATAATAGATTCTGCTCCAGCCCCTTACCTTTATTCTGTTTGTGTCTCTCTGCTTCATGTGTCTTTCTTGTAAGCAAGATATTGTAGGATTCTAGTTTTTGATCCACTCTGCTATCCACTTCCATTTTATGAGAGAGGTCATCCTACTTACATTCACAATTATGATTACTACCTGTGTATTTCCCTCCATCCTACTTTCTTCCTGTTTGTCCTCTGTCTCCTTTCACCACTTCCCTTCTCACCAGTGTTTTGCTTATATATACCACGTCCCCTCTTCTGTGTTCTCTTCTTTCAGTCACCACTCTGCCCCTTTACTTAATTTCCTCCCTTCCTACTTCCTACTGCTAAGATAGATTTCTGTATTCAACTGATTATGTATAATATTTCCTCTCTGAGCCAACACTAATGAGAGTAAGGTTCAAGTGATTCTTGTTGCTCACCCTCTCATCTTCCCCTCTACGGTAATAGGTCTTTTATGTCTATTCATGTGAGATAATTTACACTATTCTACCCCTCCCTTTCTTCTCCACCCATTGTACTTTTTCTCATCCCTGATGGTTTTTTAATGTCATTCTGTCAAATTCATGTACTGTTGGTGACACAATTTCTAAGAGTTACAAGTATCATCTTCCCGTATAGCAATATTGACAATTTAAATCTATTAAATCTCTTATGTTTTCTTGTACCTTTTTTACTTGGTTATGCTTCTCTTGGGCTTTGATACTGGAGGTCAAATTTTTGGTTTAGCTCTGGTTTCTCCTTAAGAAGGTTTGAAATCTTTCTACTTCCATTGTTTTCCCTTGATGTATTATGCTTAATGTTTTCCAGATAAGTGATTCATGGTTGTAGTCCTATCTCCTTTTCCCTCTGGAATATCATGTTCCATGACCTCTGATCCTTTAATTTTGCAGCTGCCAAGTCCTTTGTGATCCTGATTGTGACTCCCTGACATTGAAATTGTTTCTTTCTGGAGACATGGTATTATTTCCTTGACCTGGTATTTCTGAAATTTGGCTATACCATTGCTTGTGTTCTTGTATGTTTGTTTGTTTAATCTATTTTCTGAAATGATTGGTAGCTTCTTTCACTGCCTATTCTGCCCTCTGGTTTCAGGACATCATGGTAGTTTTCCTTGATAATTTCTTGAAAGATGTTGTCCAGGTCCTCCTTTTGGTTATGGCTTTCAGGTAATCCAATATTTCTGATACTGTCTCTCCTGGATCTATTTTCAAAGTCCCTTGTTTTTCCTATGAGGTATTTTACCTTTTCTTCCTTTTTTTTTCATTCTTTTGAATGTGTTTGATTGATCCTTGATGTCTCATACAGTTATTAGCTTACACTTGCCAAATTTTAAATTTTAAGGTGGTTTTTCTCTCAGATAGCTTTTGTACTTTCTTTCCCATTTGGCCAATTGTGATTTTTAAGAAGTTGTTTTCTTTAGTGAGTTGTTGCATCTCCTTTTCTATATGGTCATTTCCACTTTTTAAGCAATTTTCCAATCTATTGACTCACTTTTATAACTCTCTTGCCTCACTCTCATTTCTTTTTCCCAATTCTTCTTCTACTTGTCATATGATTTTTAAAGCTCTTTCATCAGTTCTTTCTGGGCTTGAGGCCACTTCCTATTTTTCTCTTTTGGGTCTTGCCCATAGCTGTTTTGACATTGTTTGAGTTTGTATCTTGGTCTTTGCCTTCACTGTTATAACATTTTATGCTCAGATTCTTTTTGTTATTGTTGTTTTTGTCCATTTTTTGGCCTTTTTTTCCTTGTTTGTAAATTTGAGCACTGCTCCCAGGGTGGAAGGAACACTGCCTCGGGTTTCTTGTGCCAGTGGCTTCAGGCCCTTGCTATTTACCTGACACTGCACTGATATTTCCCTGAGGCATACAGGAGACCTTTGGGTCTGATGCTTGCTGAGGGGGTGGGGTGGGAAATAGTTGGGACTGCTGGAGAACATAGGGGTCTGGCAGCTTACCTGGTGCTGAGCTAGGGTTCTAGTGATAGTGTCAGGTCTGTTCTGAGGCCCAATGTAGGGTTTGCCCTGGCTAACACTGAAGCACATGGGAGGCTGACCTCAGGAGGACTTTATTCTCTTTTTAGAGTTATTTTTACTACACTAGCTTCTGACACCCACAAACTATGCAATATTTAGCAAATTGACCTCTGTTAAATTTAGTTTCCTCATCTGTAAAATAGGCATTATAATAGCACCAACCTCCAATGTTTGGGGGAGTATAAAATGCGATATTTGTAAAGCACTTTGCCAGAGCTAAGGTGTTATATAAATGCTAGCTATTCTAAATATGCTAAAGTTGAAATACTCCAGGAGATTTTCAAGAAGGCTAAAGACAGGGGAAAATACATAGGCTTTTCACTTTTTCATTGGGTTTTTTAAAAACCTATAAACACATTGTGTGCACCACTGAGAGTATATAAAGCATAAATGCAAAATAAGTTCATATTCTCACAACTGTTATGACACCTATACACAATTTAGTAAGCAGTCTTCATGAGGTACTCTAGCTAAAAAACAAACAAAAGCATCATGTGTACATACACATGTACAAATATAGATTTATTTTCAGGCAGAGTGCCTCATGAAACCTTTCTACTATATCTCTATCTCTAAATCTACAACAACTTGTGTGATGCATATATGTATTTATATCTAAATGTGTGTATGATGTATATATGTGCATAAATCTTGAACAGAGGACCTCAGGAAAACAATCTACTAAGTTGTGTGTATGGGTGGCATTTCTGTGGTAAGAAAATCTATCAAAAAGCTATAAATCTATGCATACACTGTGATCCAGAAATACCACTACTAGGTCTGTATCCCAGAAAGATCATAAAAAAGAAAAAAGCACCTACATGTACAAAGATATTTATAGCAGCTCATTATATGGTGGCAGAGAATTGTAAACTGAGGAGATGCCCATCCATTGGGTAATGGCTGAACAAGTAGGTATATGAATATAATGGGATACTATTATACTATAAGAAATGAAGAGTAAGCAGATTTCACAAAAATTTGGAAAGACTTACATGAACTGATGCTGAGTGAAGTGAACAGAGCCACACGAACTTTGTACATAGTAACAGCAACATTGTGCAAAGATCAACCATGATAGACCTAGCTCTTCTCAGCAGTATAATTAAGAAAATTCCAGAAGACTCACTCATGATGGAAAATGCTATCCATATCAAGTGAAAGAATTGTGGAGTCTGAATGCAAATTGAAGTATACTATTTTCACTTTTTTGTTGTCATTTTGTCTCATGATTTTTCCCATTTGTTGTGATTCTTCTTTCACAACATGACTAATATGGAATATGTTTAACATGATTGCACATATATAACCTAGATCAGATTGTTTGCCTTCTTGGTGAGGGGGGATGGGAGATAAGAAGAGAGAAAAATTTGTAACACAAAATCTTTTAAAAATGAATGTTGAAAACTATTTTCACATGTAACTGAAAAAATAAAATATTTAAATGCAGAAGAAAAAAAGAAAATGAACTTATTTTGCATTTGTGCTCTATATATCAACAGACCTTAGTCCATCAGTCAGCTATCTAACTTCCAATCTCATCACCTGAAAATTCTGCTTCTCAAAATGTTATTGATTTCTTGACCACCAAATATAATTTTTATCTTATCCATCAACCTTGATTTCTCTGTACCGTTTGACATGACTAAACACATTGTTTTAATATATGCTCTCTCTCTCTCTCTTTCTCTCTCTCTCTCTCTCTCTCTCTCTCTCTCACACACACACACACACACACACACACACACACACACACACACACACATACACATACACACACTTCTGATACACCTCAAGACTCCATCCTGGGTGCTCTTCTTATCTATGTATTTTATCCTTTGATAATCTCTTTAGCTTTTTTGCCTTTAACTCCAACATAAATACGTCTAATTGTTATTCAAACCATTCTTCTGAGCCCTAGTCCTCAATCACAAACTGTCTTTTGGAAACATCATGTTAGGTGTCCTTTGAGCATTGCAAACTCATCATATCCAAATGATAAATCACACCCTTTCTGGCAAAATTTGACCTTCTTCCTAATTTCACTATTTCTATTGAGGATACCACAATTCTTTTCATTGCTCAGGTTTTCAAGCTCAGAGCCAACCTTAACCATTCACTCTCCTTGATCCAACATTTCTAATCAACCAGTTGGCAAGTTTATCAATTCTGCCTTCAGAGCAGATCTTATTCTGTTCCCCTCTTCCTAGAAACATGACCATTACTCTAGTTCTATCTCTCATCATTCCTTTTCTATTCTAATTTTTCCATTGCCTCAAGTCTTGGACCACTCTAATTCGTTAACCACATTGCTTCTGAAGTGGTAGGACACAGATATAACTATGAAACATCTCTGCTCAATAACATCCAATGGCTCCCTATTAAATCAGCAACAAACTCTTTTGTTTGACATTTGAATCCTTTCACTGACTACTACCATGGCTTGTTTTAAGATATGATATACATTTTCCCATGTATGTACTAAATCTTTAGAGTGGTACCCCAAAAATTCATGAAGATATTTCAGCATGTGTTAAGCTTCTTCTAAATATCTTATTAGACAGGACAAACCAAACAGAGTGAGTTCCTGGAATAACTCAAATTTCCAAGATTTATCTCCTGCAATCATTTTTTTAAATCAAGCTATATTTATTGTATAACACTATTAAACCTATGGGGGACAATTAACACAGAAGAGACATTTTAAAATGTACCGCAAGGAGTTTAAAATTATTGAAACAGAATATCCTTGTTAGCTAGCACAGTTTAGGAATGGATATTCTCAGTCATCCATTCACTGAATGTAGTGGAAATGACTTGGACAAATCACTTTTGCATGTGAAGAGTTATCCTAATTTGTCTCATGCATCTTTAGAAATATAACAATTTAATC
Organism: Trichosurus vulpecula; assembly: GCF_011100635.1. Lineage (NCBI taxonomy): Eukaryota > Metazoa > Chordata > Mammalia > Diprotodontia > Phalangeridae > Trichosurus > Trichosurus vulpecula. The sequence continues at coordinate 106,854,019 of NC_050581.1, read as the reverse complement.
ATTTATCTAATCTATTACCCAACCCACCTACATAATTTTGTTCATACGATTTCTTTCAAAGTGTTACCTCCTTTCTTTCTATTGTTGCTGATCCCAGAAATCTTTGTTTTTCTAGTTCCATAGTCAGACAAGTAGAAAATCTCTATATACAAATATGAAAATTTACTCTACTAGGAATAAACTTTTTCAGATGTTGCTTGTAGTATAATTTAAGTTCATTTTCAACATAAACATCCAGTTCTTTTTTTTATTTTTTAAAATTTATTTACTTAACATATTTAGTTTTCAACATTGATTTTCACAAGAGTTTGAATTACAAATTTTCTCCCCATTTCTACCCTCTCCACCACTCCAAGATGATGTATATTTTGGTTGCCCTGTTCTGCATTCAGCCCTATCATCTGTTCCCCCACTCCCCTCCCATCCCCTTTTCCTTTCCTTTCTTGTAGGGCAAGATAAATTTCTTCGCCCCATTGCCTGTGTATCTTATTTTCTAGTTGCATGCAAAAGGTTTTTTTTTTGAACATCTGTTTTTAAAACTTTGAGTTCCAAATTCTCTCCCTTCTTCCCTTCCCACCCACCCTCCCTATGAAGTCAATCAATTCAACATAGGCCACATGTGTATCATTATGTATAACCCTTCCACAATACTCATGTTGTGAAAGACTAACTATATTTTGCTCCTTCCCAACACATCCCCCTTTATTGAATTTTCTCCCTTGACCCTGTCCCCCTTCCAAAGTGTTTGTTTTTGATTGCCTACACCCTCACCTGCCCTCCCCTCCATCACCCCCATTTTTTTCTTCTTCCCTCTTCTTTCCTGTGGGGTAAGATACCCAATTGATTATGTATGGTATTCTCTCCTCAGGCCAAAATTGATGAGAGCAAGATTCACCCATTCCCCCTCACCTGCCCTCTCCCCCCCTCCCACAGAACTGCTTCCTCTTGCCACCTTTATGTGAGATAATCCACCCCATTCTATCTCTCCCTATCTCCCTCTCTCAATACGTTCCTCTCTCATCCCTTAATTTGATTTTATTTCTTTAAATATCTTCCCTTCATCTTCAACTCACCCTGTGTCCTCTCTCTCCCTCTCTCTCTCTCACTCTCTCTCTCTCTCTCTCTCTCTCTCTATATATATATATATATATGTGTGTGTGTGTGTGTGTGTATGTGTATATATACACATACATACATGCACATCACTTATATATATATATACATAAACATATATATATATATATATATATATACATATATATATATGCATATTCCTTTCAGCCATCACGATATTGAGGTCTCATGAATCATACACATTATCTTTCTATGTAGGAATGTAAACAAAACAGTTCAACTTTAGTAAGTCCCCCATGATTTCTCTTTCTTGTTTACCTTTTCATGCTTCTCTTAATTCTTGTGTTTGAAAGTCAAATTTTCTATTCAGCTCTGGTTGTTTCACTGAGAAATCTTGAAAGTCCTCTATTTTATTGAAAATCCATATTTTGCCTTGGAGCATGATACTCAGTTTTGCTGGGTAGGTGATTCTAGGTTTTAATCCTAGCTCCATTGACCTCTGGAATATCGTATTCCAAGCCCTTCGATCTCTTAATGTAGAAGCTGCCAGATCTTGGATTATTCTAATTGTTTTGCCACAATACTCATATTGTTTCTTTCTGGCTGCTTGCAGTATTTTCTCCTTGATCTGAGAGCTGTGGAATTTGGTGACAATATTCCTAGGAGATTTCTTTTTGGGATCTATTTGAGGAGGCAATCGGTGGATTCTTTCAATTTCCATGTTGCGCTGTGGCTCTAGAATATCAGGGCAGGTCTCCTTGATAATTTCTTGAAAGATGATATCTAGGCTCTTTTTTGATCATGGCTTTCAGGTAGTCCAATAATTTTTAATTTATCTCTCCTGGATCTATTTTCCAGGTCAGTGGTTTTGCCAATGAGATATTTCACATTGTCTTCCATTTTTTCATTCCTTTGGTTCTGTTTTATAATATCTTGATTTCTCATCAAGTCACTAGCTTCCACTTCCTCCAATCTAATTTTTAAGGTAGTATTTTCTCCAGTGGTCTTTTGGACCTCCTTTTCCATTTGGCTACTTCTGCCTTTCAAGGCATTCTTCTCCTCGTTGGCTTTTTGGAGCTCTTTTGCCATTTGAGGTAGTCTATTTTTTAAGGTGTTGTTTTCTTCAGTGTATTTTTCAGTATTTTTTGGCGTCTCCTTTAGCAAGTCATTGACTTGTTTTTCATGGTTTTCTCACATCCTTCTCATTTCTCTCACCAATTTTTCCTCTACTTCTCTAACTTGCTTTTCCAAATCCTTTTTGAGCTCTTCCATGGCCTGGGACCAGTTCATGTTTTTCTTGGTGGCTTTTGGTGTAGGCTCTTGCACTTTGTTAACTTCTTCTGTCTGTATGTTTTGGTCTTCTTTGTCACTAAAGAAAGAATCCAAAGTCTGAGACTGAATCTGGGTGTGTTTTCACTGCCTGTCCATATTCCCAAACAGCTAACTTGACCCTTGAGCTTTTTAGCAGGGTATGACTGCTTGTAGAATAAAGAGTTCTATGTTCCATGTTTGGGGGGAATGCACCAGCTCTGCCACATCAGCACTTCTCCTTCCCGAAGAACCCCCAACCCGGATTGGGCTTAGATCTTCAGCAGGCTGTGCACTCCTGCTCTGATCCAGCACTTAATTCCTCCCACCAGGTGGGCCTGGGGCCAGCAGCAACAGCGGCTGTACCTGCCCCACCTCTGTTGCCCTGGCAGCGGTGGCCGAACTGTGAACTCCTTCCACTCCCGCAGCTTTTCCCATTAACCTTCTCAGCTGTCTTTGGTGTTTGTAGGTTGAGAAGTCTGATAACTGCTGCAGCTCACTGATTCAGGGTGCTAGGGCCAGCTCCTCCTGCCTCCTGGTCTGGCTGGTCCGAGCAGCTCACGCTGGGCTGTGCACTACTCTGCTCCCAGCTCCCAGCTCCCAGCTTCCAGCTCCATGTGGGATATACCTCACCCAGAGACCATCCAGGCTGTCCTGGGCTGGAGCCCTGCTTCCCTCTGCTGTTTTGTGGGTTCTGCAGTTCTAGAATTTGTTCAGAGCCATTTTTTTATAGGTTTTTGGAGGGACTCGGCAGGGAGCTCACCAGTTCTTAAAAATGATCATTTTAATTTTTTTTTTAAATTCTGGACCTGAAAAAATGGACACAAATTTGTTTTCTTCTTTACTAATTTAGTAAGACTTTAGTTTGCCCCCCCTTTTTAAAGTCATACAAAACGTATTTCCAAATTAGTCAGGTTGTAAAAGAAAACACAAATAATAATAAAAAAAAGAGAAATAAAGAAAGTTTTAAAAAGTACACTTCAATCTGTATTTAAACCTCTTGAGCTTTCCCCCCCCCCCGTTGATGGATAGCATTTCTCATTCATTTTCTTCTTTGATGACTGTAGTGCCAAAAATAGCTGTCATTCAAAACTTATCATCTGACAATATTTCTCTTACATTGTATGTGAAACATTTCGTTTTGCATCAGCCTATGTAAATTTTCTCAGCTTTTTCTGAGAGTATCTTGTTCATTGTTTCTTGTTTCACAACAGCATTTCATCACAATCACATACCACAATTATTCAGCCATTTCCCAATTGACGGGTATCTCCTCAATTTCCATTTTTGGCCACCAGAAAAATACTGTTACAAATATTTTTGTACATATAGGTCATTTTTCTTTTTTATCCCTTTTAGGATATATACATAGTAATAGTATTGTTGGTCAAAGAGTATGCATGATTTTATATTCTATTGCGCATAGTTCCAAATTGCTGTAAAGAATGGTTGAATTAGTTCACAACTCTACCAATAGCGCATTAAAATCTCCTTTTTCCTGCATCCACTCCAACACTTGTCATTTTCCTTTTCTGTCCTATTAGTCTTTCTAATAGGTATTAGCAAGTACCTTGGGATTGTTTTAATTTGCCTTTCTCTAACAAATAGTGAATTAGAGCATTTTTTTCAGATGGCTATAGATAGCTTTGACTATGACATCTGGAAACTGTTCATATCTTTTTATCATTTATCAATTGTGGAATGGCTCTTTACAAATTTGACTCATTTCTCTATATATTTAAGAAATGAGGTTTTTATCAGAGAAACTAGCTTCATTTTTTTTCACAGTTACATTTGCTAGTTGTATTTCCTTCTATCCTTTCCTCCCAATTTATTCTAATCTCTTTCTACTTTCACCCTGTCCCTCATAGAAAGTGTTTTGTTTCTGACTACCACCTCCTCCAATCTGCTTTCCTTTCTATCACCCCTTTTCTCCTCCTACTTTGCTGTAGCGTAAGATAGATATATGCAATTGATTGTGTATATTATTTCCTCTTTGAGCCAATTGTGATGAGAGTAATGTTCACTCACTCTACCACTCTGCCCCCATCTTCCCCTCCACTTTAAAAGGTCTCTTTTTTTTGCCTCTTTTATGTGGAATAATTTACCCTATTCTACCTCCCCCTTCCCATTCTCCCAGTACCTTAGACTCTCACCCTTTAATTTTGTTCTTTTAGATATCATTCCTTCATATTATAATCACACCTGTGCCTTCTGTCTATATTTACTCCTTCCAATTGCCCTAAGAATGAGAAAGTTCTTCCTACATAGGATTGTAAACAGTTTAACCTTATTAAGATAATTATGATAAATGATTCTGATAATTTTCTTAATATTGAATAAGTCCTGAATTCCTAGTATATATCCCACTCAGTCATAGTGTATCCTCTTAGTGATATATTGCTGTAATGTCCTTGCTAGATTTTTTTTTACCTTGCTATTCATTACAGAAAACTGTCTATGTTGTGGTTTTTCTCTCCCTGTTTTAAATATGAAAATGATATTTGTGGGGTGGTTAGATGGTTCAGTGAGAAGAGCACCAGTCCTGGAGTAAGGAAGACCTGAGTTCAAATGTGGCCTCAGACACTCAGCACACTTACTGTGTGACTTTGGCCAAGTCAGTTAACCCCAATTACCCTGCCTTCCCCCCTGCAAAAAATATATATTTGCATCAGAAAATAAATGGGCAGGACTTCTTTATTGCCTGTTTTTTAATGATGTACAGTATTGCCATTAATTGTTTTTTAAATGTTTGGTGGAATAGTCTTGTGAATTCATTTGGTTACAGGGATTTTTTCTCAGGGACCTCATTGGTGGCTAATTCAATTTCTTCTTCTAACATAAGGTTATTGAAGTGTTTTATTTCCTCTACTGCTAATCTGGTCAGCTTATGTTTTTGTAAATATTCATCTATTTCACCTAGATTGTTAATTTTACAATTGGGCAAAATAAATAAATCTAGTAATCACTTTAATTCCATATGAATTGGTGGTACATTCACGCTTTTCATTTTTGATACTAGTAATTTGGCTTTCTTCTTTTTTAAGTCAGATTAACCAGTGTTGTATCTCTTTTATTGCTTTTTCCTCATGAAACCAGGTCTTAGTGTTATTTGTTAGATTTTTCTTTTACTTTCAATTTTATTAATCCCTTTTGATTTGCAGTTTCCTTTTCATTTTGGTGTTGAGTTGGTGATTTTTAATCTTTTTTTCTAATCTTTTTGTTAATTCCATGTACAATTCAAGAATGAACAGATGGGAATGACTAGTTCTCCTGCAATGGATGAAGAAGAGCAATTTGTTCCAAACACCATGAAGGTAGGTGAAACAGGTGCTGTGGAGCATTCAGAGCTTGTTCAGACATCAAAGATGCCAAGGTCATCCACTGTATAATGGCCATTGAAATAGTCCCAACTTTTGCCTTGCTAATGGACTTCAATGACTCAGGACAAGAGAGTGAGACTGACAACAACTCTGCCTTAGATACAATTCACAAGACTTCACCCGTGATGTAATTGGTCACTCTTCAAAAACAAAGGAAGAGTGACAATTTCTCAATATACTGCCATTCTGATTTGAAGGTTATTTCTCCTCACTTTTTGGTTCTCTAATTTTACAATGTGTGAAAATGACTGTGTACTCTTCTTCATTTTCTGTATTATCTTCTGTTTATCAGTGCTGCAATTAAGTATTTATCAACTTTTCCCTTAAGGATTTATTTTTTTTCACTTTCTTCATATTGCCTACCCCTTAACACATTTGAGTCTAACTATTCATTGCTCACTCTATATCTAACACATTTTAAAAAGAAAGATACTCAGTCTCGGTTAATAGATTCCTTTACTTAAACATTACTATACTTCAGCCAGAAGCCAGAAGGGAATTCATGGTGCCTTTAATCTAATTCGTGATATGTTGAATAAGCACAAGTTGGGGGGAGGGGCTGAAGGAGAATTAGAAGTTGTTGAGTTTGTATGTTTGTTTTCCTTCTTGAAGTTTTTACTTTAGGACCTTCTCTCTTAGTTCATTTTTAAAAACAACAAGATGGACCATTTCCTCCCAACTGTCTTAGGCCCTTCCCATTAGTTAAGTGCCTTGCACTGCTAGGAAGCTGCAAAACCCGCTGAAAGCTTCCATGAATTAAGCAAACAGTGGCTTTTGTATTTTTTTCCAGAAAGTGTGAACTGTGTGAAGACCTTAAATAAGACAGAACATTATGATGAAGCTTCATTATATTTAGCATTTCATGGTTCTACTTTGAGGAGGAAAAAACCTCTTTAATCTAAAAATCAGCCAATTAAGCATTACTGTTGCTTCCTTTGAATGGATCTTGGGGCACCTCATCCCCTAAAGGACATCTCATATTTCATTATTCATTATTTTGCTTGCTAAAAAGATGTTTTTCTTCAAACAAAGAAAAGGCAAATTGTCAAGCATCAGAAAGGCAGCCCTCCTTCCCAGAGGACAGCACAGTGGAGCTATGGGGAGGCCACAAGCATAGGTGTTGTCACCTTGCACTGTCAGCCTTTAATTACCTGAAGAATAGTTCCATCTTTGCCTAATTCCAGGCTATTTCTCCCTGATGCCAAAGCAGCATTAGCAATTAACAATCAAGACAGCAAATCTTCCACCAAAATATTTTGTAATGCCTCAAAAAGTAAAATGTAATGTGTTTTAGGAGCTTAACAGTGCCATTGCTCCCCTCCATTAGTACAGATAATAAATAGCTGACAATACATGAGTGTCATTGCAGGAAAGATAAACCGACAAGTTGAAAAAGGGTCTAGTTTACATTTCTTTTTTTTCAAGGCTAATCATTGTGTGTATTCAAAGTCAGTATGACATCTTGCAGTCAATGGAGTCATTGATGTCCCAAAGCAATACTTTTCAAGAGAACGTTTGGATGCCACATTTAGACAGCATGTCACTTCAAGGATGCAGAATCAGTTAACAATTTTGGGTACTGTTGTCTATAATCGAGCAACAGGCCTTTTACATTTGTTATAAAACAAACAAATCCTTTAGTGATGCCTTGTGGTTTAAATCATGGTTAGTTCTTTTTATCCATTCTGCTTTCTCAAACTGCTCTGCTGAATTCTCTTTGGTGATACAGAAAAAGGTAAAGCAAAACCTAGCATAAAAGAGCTAGCATTTGTGCTGCATTTTAAGATTTGAAGTGTTTTTCAAATACTATCCCATTTAATCTTCACAGCAATATTATCATGTCCATTTTACAGATTCAAAAACTGAGGCACAAAAAGGTTTAGTAAACTTGTGAAGGGCTCATACAGCTCCTAAGTGTTTCAGGCAGGATTTGAACTGAGGTCTACCTTGACTCTAAGTCCAGTGTTCTTTCTACTAAACCACCTGTCTACTAGCAACATATGTGATACTTACACCTGTTGTCCCCCATCTCTTCATTAAGATTAGAGGATATGTTTCTATCACCTCTTCTCTGAGGACAAGATTCATCATTATAAATAGTGTGTTAAACTGCTTTTTAATATTCTTCCACTTTAAATTATTTTAGCTATTGTGTTTCATCTGTTTATATTTATTTTCCCATCTTTCATGTGTATTTTCTTTATAGTTTCATATCCTTGTGTTTCCTCCAAATAAGTTTTATTTTTACTTATATATGTACATATTTCTTCCAATAGAACATGAGCTTCCTGTTGGCCAGGTATGGTTTCATTTGTCTTTGTATCCCTAGTATCTAAGACAGTGATGCCTAATGTTCAATAATATTATAGTGTGTGTGTGGGGGGGGGTGGGATGGCGTGGCAGCTAGGTAGATAGACTGTCAGACCTGGAGAAAAGAAGACTCAACCTCTTGATTCCATATGTGGCCTCAGACACACTTATTAGCTGTGTGACCCTGGGCAATTCATTTAACTGTTTGCCTCCGTTCTTCATCTCTAAAATGGGCTGGAGAAGGAAAAGGCAAATCCACTCCAGTACCTTTGCCAAAAACAAATCCCAACAAATCCCAAATAAGGTCACAAAGAGACTCAACTGAAATGACAAAATGTGTGTGTATATGTGCGTGTGTCCATGGGGGTGTGTGTGTGTGTGTGTGTGATTCTCTTAGGTTATAACATCCTCCCCTGATAGCTTATCAGGGCATGGGGTGATCCTTAATTCTCAAAGACTAGGAAGAGAAGTACAAACATTGGCAGGCATAATGAAGCTGAAAAGCCATAAGGACCTGAGAAGATATTATGTTTTTTCACATGCATCAATAAGAAGAGGTTTAGCATAAACATACAGAACAACAAAATAAGGTCTCATCTGTGTTTACTCACAGGAACTTTAAAAATACTGTTAACTCAGGTGTATGAAAGTATGTATGAAACATGGGGGTAGGAATACTCACACTGACGAAATCATGAGTATTTTGAAACATTGAAAGAAGCACAGTTAGGACCAAGGTATTTCCAGTATGAATTTGAAATGAGGACTACATTGTTTTCTAATGACTGAATGTATGTCATCCACTTCTGTCTCTCTATGGCATGACTTGCTGTTCTTGGCACTGGGTATATAAGAACTTGATGAGATGAAATGAGGACTATGAGATGCAATTGATGTCGTTATAGAAAATAGTTTTCCCACATGACACCTGGACCAAATACTATAGCCCAAAGTACTTAACATTTTTTTAATTTATAGAACTTGAGGGAAGGGTGATTGCTAACATCCTGTCTATTACCACATGGTACCCTACATCTAAGGAAGACACAGTCCTGCTTTGTTTCATCCCCTGACCATCTTTTTGACTCCCCTCCCATCACACAAATATCTTCTGACTCCATATCTTCCAGTTTTCTAAGTTGTTAAACCATGACCAATTCAAACTGCCATTAGTACTGAAAAGGGATAATTCACTTTGTTATGGCTTCACTCAATATTCCATGGACTTTTTCAACCTTAATACTCCACTTTGGATGATATTCCCCTATTTGTCTTGTTTTATCCTATTAGAATGTAAGCTTTTGCGTTTCTATCCTTATCAGTTAGCAGTTCTTGGAATATAGTAAATGTTTAATAAATCGTTTACATTTATTCTGTCAAAGCATAAGTTATAAGAGTGATATAGTATTTATGTGTTAATATGCTAAAACCCAAGAATGGCTTTGTGGTGTGACATTATCTTTCTCTGACAGAATTCTATGGTGCGACCTTAACCAAACTACCTTAGTAATTCAGAGTTTAGATATTTAAAGATGTGGCCAGTTTTTACACCTGACATGAGATATCACCTCTTAATTCAAGCTCAAAAAGGTGTCCTCAAATGGATTTAATCTGTATCTCAGCTTTTGGAATTTTCCCTTTCATCACTTCCTAGCTCAATTACCACTGCCTTCATGAAGTCTTCTCTGAACCCCCACCTATAAATGATCTCTATCTCATGTCCATTTGCTTGACTTTTTCTATGCACTTGTTACATTCCAACAGTTAGCAGAATTGTATCCAATCCACAAGTGAGTATTATGTGTCAGGTACTGTGCTAAGCACTGGAATTACAATTAATAAAGAGAGTCCCTGCCCTTAAGGAGTTTGTTATCTAAAGGGCGAGATAACACACAAAAGGAAATGGGAAAAAGAAAGAAGAAAAAAAATTAAATAGGGGGAGCAGAACATCAGGGTTTATCTGGCATGAGGGCCGCTTGTTGCCCTGAAGCGACACCTGCCAGGATATCAGATGCAAAGTGAAGAGTGGAGGGTGTGTGTGTGTGTGTGTGTGTGTGTGTGTGTGTGTGTGTAAAACCTTTTTACTCAAGCCTTGATAGTCTGGTAGATTGAAATTGCTTAAAAGTTATTACTATTGGTATCCCTGACACCAAGTTCCATATTTTGGACATTGTAGATGCTTAATAATTGTGACTACAGGCATGAATGATTTCTCCATCTAGGACCAAATGAAATGAATTTATTTTCTTTCCTTACAACCATAATCCTACCCTAACAGTGATGTTTTATTTGGTGCAGGTATTGAATACGCTTTTGTCACATTTTCTTTTTCCAATTTCAAACCATACTCTGTCTATCTTCCACCCTGTCAACCACGACTCTTATGAATTACAGCGTACACTCAACTTATGGCTTCTCTGTTATTGTTGGTGATGGTATTTTTTTTCCTCCCAGAACTATTTGTGCATGTTATCAGTCAGACTAGGAATGGATAGTTGTACTGAAGCTTTGCTAGGCCTTGGCATAAGGATTTACTGTATTGACTGCCTGAAATGATCTTAATTTTTTATAAAATTTGAGAGGGTTGCCTCTCCACCAGCCATCCAGTAAGGTCACCACTGTAAGCATATAAACTTACACAGTTTCAAAGAGTAATTGACAAAGTTAGGTAACCTTCTTTATCACAACAATGGCATTTGTCTAGTAAAAACTATGTTTCGGAAAGCATGTGAAATATAATACACCATGAAAAACATAGCAAGAGTCTGAAAAATGTGTAAGATATTGCATACCATAAAAAGAAACAAGAAAAAAATTCATGTTTACCAAGCTCCTGTATGATGACCAGCTTCTAAAACACATTTTAATTCAAAACTTAAATAGGTTCCAAATATTTGCAAGGTGGTGGGGTAGCCGAGATCTATATGATAAATATCTGTTCTTAGGGAGATGACAATCAAAGACAAGGTAAAAGTAAAAAAAAAAAATAAGTACAATAAAATTGGTTATAAGTGTAAAGGAGAAGTTGAGGCAAAGTGCTGTTACTCGAGTTACTTAAGGAGACAGGGCTCATTGATGGGGGTCTGGGAGAGAACACCAAGTCTGCAGATCATAGAGACCTGCTTATCTTCAATATATAGCATCTTCCTGATAAGAAATTAACAGACAGGGGGGCGGAGCCAAGATGGCTGCTGGAAACCAGGGACTAGCATGAGCTCCCCAGCAAGTCCCTCCAAAAACCTAAAAAAATTGGCTCTGAATGAATTCTAGAACTGCAGAAACCACAAAATAGCAGAGGGAAGCAGGGCTCTAGCCCAGGACAGCCTGGATGGTTGCTGAGTGAGGTCTTTCGTGCACGGAGCTGGGAGCAGAGTGGAGCAGAGCCCAGCGTGAGCTGCATCTTGACCAACCAGACTGGGAGCCGGGAAGTACAGGCCATAGAGCCCAGAATCAGTGAGCTGTGGCAGTTGCCAGACTTCTCAACCCCAAAACACCAAAGACAATAGAGAAGGTTAGTAGGAAAAGCTGTGGGGACAGAGTGAAGGAGTCGGCTGTTTGGCCACAGCCCCAGGGGCTGCGGGGGAGGTGCAGCTACATAACTACAGCTGCAGTTGCTTCAGGCCCCAGGCCCACCTGGTGGTAGGAATTAAGTGGCAGATCAGAGCAGGACCGCAGAGCCTGCTTAAGACCTAAATCCAGTCAGGGTTGGCAGTTCTTGGGGGAAGAGGAGTGCTGGTATGGCACAGCTGGCTGTATAGAAATAGCTCCGAAAACAACAGAGCATCCCCTCAAACATGGAACAAAGTACTCGCTACTCTACAAACACTCATACACCGATGAAAAACTCAAGGGTCAATTAGTTGGCTGGGAACATAGCCAGGCAGAGAAAATGGACTCAGATTCAGTCTCACACTTTGGAATCTTTCTTTGGTGACAAAGAAGACCAAAACATACAGCCAGAAGAAGTCAACAGTCAAGAGCTTACAACAAAAGCCTCCAAGAAAAATGTGAACTGGTCTCAGGCCATGGAAGAGCTCAAAAAGGATTTGGAAAAGCAAGTTGGAGAAGTAGAGGAAAAATTGGGAAGAGAAATGAGAAGGATGCGAGAAATGACTTGTTAAAGGAGACCCGAAAAAATACTGAAAAATATACTGAAGAAAACAACACCTTAAAAAATAGACTAACTCAAAAGAGCTCCAAAAAGTCAATGAGAAGAATGACTTGAAAGACAGAATTACACAAATGGAAAAGGAGGTCAAAAAGACCACTGAAGAAAATACTACCTTAAGAACTAGATTGGAGAAAGTAGAAGCTAGTGGCTTTATGAGAAATCAAGATATTATAAAACAGAACCAAAGGAATGAAAAAATGGAAGACAATGTGAAATATCTCATTGGAAAAACCACTGACACAGAAAATAGATCCAGGAGAGATAATTTAAAAATTATTGGACTACCTGAAAGCCATGATCAAAAAAAGAGCCTAGATTTCATCTTTCAAGAGATCATCAAGGAGAACTGCCCTTATATTCTAGAGTCACAGGGCAAAATAGAAATTGAAAGAATCCATCGATTGCCTCCTCAAATAGATCCCAAAAAGAAATCTCCTAGGAATATTGTCACCAAATTCCAGAGCTCCCAGGTCAAGGAGAAAGTACTGCAAGCAGTCAGAAAGAAACAATTTGAGTATTGTGGAAACACAATCAAAATAATCCAAAATCTAGCAGCTTCTACATTAAGAGATTGAAGGGCTTGGAATACTATATTTTGGAGGTCAATGGAGCTAGGATTAAAACCAAGAAACAACTATCCAGCAAAACTGAGTATCATGCTGCAAGGTAAAATATGGATTTTCAATAAAATAGAGGACTTTCAAGCTTTCTCAGTGAAAAGACCAGAGCTGAATAGAAAATTTGACTTTCAAACACAAGAATCAAGAGAAGCATGAAAAGGTAATCAAGAAAAAGGACAAGAAAAAAAAATTGCAAGGGACTTACTAAAGCTGAACTGTTTTGTTTACATTCCTACATGGAAAGATGTGGTGTATGATTCGTGGGACCTCAGCATTAGGGTAGCTGAAGGGAATACGCATACATATATGCATATGTGTGTGTATATATGTATACATGTATGTGTGTGTATATATATATGCATATATATATATATATATATATATATATATATATATATAGAGAGAGAGAGAGAGAGAGAGAGAAACAGAGAGAGAGAGACAGAGAGACAGTCAGAGAGAGAGAGAGAGAGAGAGAGAGAGAGAGAGAGTGAGAGAGAGAGGGCACAGGGTGAGTTGAAGATAAAGGGAAGATATCTAAAACAAATAAAATCAAATTAATGGATGAGAGAGGAATATATTGAGAGAGGGAGAAAGGGAGAGATGGAATGGGACAAATTATCTTGCATAAAAGTGGCAAGAAAAAGCTGTTCTATAGGAAGAGAAGAGATGGCAGGTGAGGAGGGAATGAGTGTATCTTGCTCTCATCAGATTTGACCTGAGGAGGGAATACCATACACACTCAATTGGGTATCTTACCCCACAGGAAAGAAGGAGGAAGAAGATAAAAAGGGGGGATGATAGAAGGGAGGGCAGATGGAGGAGGAGGTAATCAAAACAAACACTTTCAAAAAGGGACAGGGTCAAGGGAGAAAATTCAATAAATGGGGATAGGTTAGGAAGGAGCAAAATATAGTTAGTCTTTCACAACATGAATGTTGTGGAAGGGTTATACATAATGAAAAGCATGTGGCCTATGTTGAATTGCTTGACTTCTTAGGGAGGGTGCGTGGAAAGGGAAGAGGGGAGAGAATTTGGGACTCAAAGTTTTAAAAACAAATGTTCAAAAACAAAAAAAAAATGTTTTTGCATGCAACTAAGAAATAAGATACACCGGCAATGGGGTGTAGAAATTTATCTTGCCCTACAAGAAAGGAAGGGAAAAGGGGATGGGAGGGGAGTGGGGTGACAGAAAGGAGGGCTGACTGGGGAACGGGGCAACCAGAATATACACCATCTCGGAGTGGGGCTGTGGGTAGAAATGGGGCAAAAATTTGTAATCCAAACTCTTGTGAAAATCATTGCTGAAAACTAAATATATTAAATAAAAAAATAAAGAAAAAGAAATTAACAGACAGCAAGATTTTGAATTAGATATTCTTTTGATAGGCTGGTTATACATGCCCCAAGCCCATAAGCAAAGTACAAGTTAGATCAACAACAGCTAGCAGTCAAAGCTGAATGTTACAAGCATTGGAGTTTAAAAGTTCAAATTCTTTTTGAGTTCTTGAATTTTCATATAATACAGAGGTATACTATGTCAGACTCTTTGTATCTTATAAATAAGTGTTTATTCAATTATTCCTATCCTTTCCCTGGAACTATTCCTCAAACAATCTTTCACTTACCATCACACTTCCATTTTCAATGAATAATTTACATTACAGTTGTTTGAAGGAGAATTGTGGGTCTGGGTTTGTTTTACTCTACTATATTATAAAATATAGCATATTAAATATAATATATTATAAAATTCCATATATTGGAGCTCTGTTTCATATAGTTCCTGGCTACTCTTAGTAACTTTACATTTGTCTACACTTGTTATTCTAAAGGATTCTTCAGTAGAGTTCCAGAGATAGTCAGAATCTGTTTTCCTAGATCTAATCAAGATAGCTTTGCTAACTTATCACCAGGAGTGTAGTTCCACAAGGGTGAATGAAATCCTTGGCAATGTAATGAAACAAACAAGATATGTATGAGTATATGTGTGCATGTGTATGTGTGTATATGCATATTTTGTGCATATATACACACATAAATACATATACACATACGTGTGCATATCTGTGTATATTTATATGTATACACACACAATTTTCCCTTAATTCTAGCAGCTTCTTGGCTTGTCCTTTATAATCTGTCTTAAATATATTCACATCCATGCTAGATAAATATATAAAGTGTATGTGTATGTATGATATGTAGCTATAAGTGTATGTATATGCACATAGACACATAGACATTTGTACATGCATGTTAAATGTATACATACATATATGTGGATATATGTGTGCATACTTACTAAGAGTAGCCTAGAAATAGACACACATCCATATATGTGTTTATTTGGTAAAGCATATGCATTACATGTACACATATATCAATAAATAAAATCCAAATCCAATATTGTGTGCATACAATTGGAAGAATAGAACAATATCTCTAGTGATATTTTCGTATTGCCAGAAGACAAAGAAATTATAGCCAAATTGAAGGATGGATAGCAGATTCTCCTTGGAGGGGTTGGTATAGGAATTGTAGCGATTGTGTTTTTTTTTAATACTCCGAAAGTCAATAACAATATTAATGGGTGGCTTGGTCACCTTGTCCTACAGTGTTCATAATGAAAAGAAATGAAAGAAAAAAAATTTCCAGAAATGCAATAGCAGGATTTGCAAAATATCTGCAACAGAACAGGGAAATATAATGAAATTTTATGTTCAACTTGTTTAGGTCCTCCAGACTGAGTCAACACATACTTCAATTTTCTCTGTAAAGAGGGGCATACATGGAAGAAAAGGCAAAAGAAATAATTCAAAGGCCTGTAATACACTCAGCTGCTTCATGACTAAAAATCATGTCTACTTTCTTTATTGAAAGATTGAAATGCTTCTGGTCATTGTGACCATCAACAATATCACAACAATGAAAAAAAAGTTTTTTTTACTGGTCAAGGTATCATCTTACAATTAGGCAATCAGACTATCAATTATTTCCAAGCAAAAGATAAAATTTGCTTCAAGTTTGAAGAAAAGAAAATGTTGTGGCTATTGAATATAATTAAAACAAATTTCACCTGCCATTCAAATTGAAACTGTGAATACCCTTTGATCAAGCAATACCACTGCTAGGCCTGTATCCCAAGGAGACCTTAGAAAAGGTAAAAGAACCTACATATGCAAAAAAAAAATTATGGTATCTCTATTCATGGTGGCAAAATATTGGAAATTGAGCAGATTCTCATCAACTGGGGAATGGCTGAACAACCTCTGGAATATGAATGTAGTGGAATAATATTGTGCAATAAGACATGATGAAAAGGCATATTTCAAAAAACCTGGAAAAACTTAAATAAATTGATGCAAAGTGAAATGAGCAGAACCAGGAAAACATTGTAGACATTGGATACAGTATCAGCAGCATCATGGGATGATCAACTATTAATGACTTGGCTCTTCCCATCAAAACAATGATCCAAGAGAAATTCAAAGGATTCACAAAGGATAATGTTGTCCATATCCGATAAAGAACTGATGGACTCTGAATGTAGACCAAAGCATTTTTTCACTTGCTTTATTCTTTCTTGTGTTTTTTTTCCCTTTTTGATCTTTCTTCTTCCACAACTGAGACTAATATGAAAATATGTTTTTAACTTTGTTTTTAATTTTCAGTTTACAACACTCAGTTCCACAAGTTTTTGACTTTCAGATTTTCTGCCCTTCCCTCTCCCTCTCCTCCCCCCTCCAAGACAGCATATAATCCAACATAGGTTCTACGTATACCTTTACATTAGACTTATTTACACAATAGTCAATTTTATAGAAGACTTATAACCAATGGAATGAACCATGTGAAAGAAGAAACAAAACCAAAATAGAGGGAAAAAAGAGTGCAAATAGTTCGCCTCAATCTGCATTCAGACCCCGTAATTCTTTCTCTGGATGTGCATAGCTTTTTCTATCATGAATCTTTTAGAGCTGTCTTAGAATCTTCTCTTGCTGAGAAGAGCCAAGTCTATCAAAGTTAGTCACCACAGATTCTGTGTATCTGTAACTGTGTATAATGTTCTCCTGGTTCTGCTCCCCTCACTCAGCATCAGATCATGTAAGTCTTTCCAGGTTATTATGAAATCTGCCTGTTCTTCATTTCTTATAGCACAATAGTATTCCATTACATTCATATACCACAATTTGTTTAGCCACTCCCCAATCGAAGGGCCTTCTCTTGATTTCCAGTTCTTTGCCACCTCAAAAAGAGCTGCTATAAATATTTTTGTACATACGGGTCCATTTTCCATATGATCTCTTTGGGATACAGCCTTAGAAGTGGTATTTCTGGGTCAAAGGGTATGCACATTTTATAGCCCTTTAGGCATAGTTCTAAATTGCACTCCAGAATGGCTGGATCAGAATAAAATATGTTTTACGTGATTGCACATATATAAACTATCAAAATTCCTACCATTTTGAGAAGACGGCAGGGGATGAAGGGAGGAAGAAAAATTTGGAACTCAAAATCTTGTAAAAATCAATGCTAAAATTTTTTATTGGTAATGTAATAAAGGGAAAAATACTATTTAAAATTAAAAGAAAAGCCATGACTACTTGATAAGTAATGAATCTACCAAGTGATACAAGAAGAATAATGGGAGAGAAGGCAGCAAATATAATGGTACAAAAGTCATCAATGGACTATATAGAGTGTCCTAAAAATCTTTGGTGGTGCAGTTTTAAGCTTTAAGAACTTCAGAAGAATAAATGCTAAAAATTTTGAAAATCATTTAAAAATATATTTAAATCTTATCCTATAATTTTGACTTTTAAAAACTAGTTGTAATTTAACAATATGGGGTACCCGGTCATTATGCACTATATGTGTGACAGTTTCTGGATGACACTTTTTCAAGACCAGTGGATGGGTAGGAGAAGTCTTCTTGCTTGGTCATTTGATCTATCTCCATTTCACTTTTTCTTATGAGGTCACGTCAAAATTAACATTTATGCATCAAAACCTCCTTTGGATTATTTTAAGGCTAAGCTTGCACATAAAATCTTTCCAATCATTGAGCAGCAGCTGATGACTGTTTTTACAAATTAAAAATTAAAAATAACTGCAGTGATATATAGCACAGAATAGTGATTATTCTGAATTTTATAAGAAACATCAATATTTTCAAATGTTAATAACTTTTCAAAATGTTGTTCCCCACCCCCAAGTTTATCATTTGTATCTTTGAAGTTTATAAAGCTTAAGACTGCACTTTTTTGGAAAAAAAAATTTCAAGGGTGTAATATGTACTTGGAATATAATCTTAACATGTAATGTTATCTATTACATACTGTATGACATGTATTCTTAATCCAATGTATGCATTTTTAATGTAATGCTAGGCATTCTACTCAATGGTATCAAATTCAGTTATAAATAGACACCTGGTCATTCCATATTGACTTAGAAACCACAAATTAGGGTTGTTGTTTTTTTATTTTGTTAAACATTTTCTAATTAAATTTTATCTGGTTGTTCCACAAAAAAGAAAAAGAAATTTAACTTGATATTCACCACTTCTTGTAAGAGTTTAACCAATATAAAATAGTTGCCATGATTAGGAGACCAAAAAACTGAGAAATTGTCTCAGACAAGTAAACAATCTTCATAGGAAACATCACAAAGAAAATCATTAAGCTTTGGCTTGAAAGATTGAAATAATACATATATAGTTTCTATATGTGTGTTCTTAGGCATATTATTCAACATCCCAGGACCTCATTTTCCTCATCTCTAAAAAATGGGTAGATATATTAGGCAGCATTTGGGGGACCTTTTAGATCCATGATGCTATCATACTTCATAATCATAAGGACATTCTGTCCAAAGGCAAGCCCAATTAGAATATAAAATCACTTATACGAAAATGATTAGTGAAGAAGCAGATAAATAGAGGATGAAGAGTGTGGTGAGCATAAGCAGCATTAGCTTGTAAAACATTGGAAATAAATGGAAGCCAAGTCAAATCAACATATATTTGAGTATATATAATAGGACTTATATCTGCCAGGATTCTCTCTTGCCACATAGAATGTTTTAGGGGTTTTGTTTGTTTGTTTTGCTTTGTTATTTTTTTTGTTTATATGTTTGTTTCCCTTAAAGATGACAGATCTGCCCCTGGGATTTATTTGGTATAGATTGTTAAGGCCAAATTTTGTATCCATTGACATGAACTCTGGTGGATTTAGGCTGGATTAACATGTTTCCTTGTTGTCTAAGGGCCTAAAAAGGCCAGTCTCTTGGACTCAAGTTACTTCAGAAATGGCAAAAGTCCTGAGGTAACTCAAAGGAGCCATTGAACCCTTCCTTGCTGACCATATTCCGTCTGTGTTACCCAAGTACTACTGTGCTAACGTGTTCTGTGTTCTGAGCACCAGCCCAAGCTAGGTCTTCCTTTAATAGCATATCATTCCCAAAATGGCTTTGCTAGCATTTGTAACATAATACATCAGCTACAATAAAAGTACAATATGTAGACTCTAAGATTGTAATTGTCAAAGTCTTCCTCATGGAACCTATAATTACTTAAATGAAAATTGTCTAACAATCTATACCAGAACAAGAAGATTAAAATGATCTCTTTCTTATTGATGACATACAATTGGATTTTCTGTTCAATGGATCAGCACATCAGTTTTTGGGCAAAGACAGTGAACTGGGCCCAGAATTGAATAGTAGTGGAGAGGGCAAGGATTGTATTTCAGAAATTGGTCAAGGATTTTAACGATTCCAAGGATTTCCATGTTTCCATAAACAAGAACTTGTTATAATTTATGTCAGCAATATATAGAAAATCCCACTCTCCAAATGATCAGTGTTGCAGGTGACATAAGGTCAATGTAATATGGTAGGCATAAGAGTGTCAAGTCATTTGTCCAATGAGAAACTACTCCAGCAAATAATCAATACCTTCTCTTGACTCAGCTGTTTTCTACCAAAACTCATGTAGATGAATATCTCAGATCCTCTGCCTAAGGGAGGTTTAAACCAGTTTAACAATAAGAACTTCCTTGACCATATTTTAATACTCTAAAGATTTGTGATTTCATGAGGATACCTGTTTGGTTGTGAATTTTCGAACATCATATTCTCAGATATATCAGTCAAATGTGAGCCAGAGGGAAGGCAAAAGATACATTGTAGGTATAAACATAGGGTGCAGCATATTACAAAAGATGACCTGTGTGCAAAAGGTGACAAAATACATTATACACAACCACAGAATATTGATTCTGTGATGACTAACTTTGATAGACTTGCCTCTCCTCAGCAATACAAGGCTCAAAGACAGCTCCAAAGGACTCATGATGGAAAAAACTAGCTACATCCAGAGAAAGAACTATGGAATCTGAATGCAGATTGAGACAAACTGCTCTCTTTTTTTTTGGTTTTGTTTCTTTCTCATGATTCATTCCATTGGTCATAATTCTTCTTTGCAACTTGACTGTTGTGTAAATAAGTTTAATGCAAAGTTTTATGTAGAATTTATATTGGACTGCATGCTGTCTTGGGGGGTGGAGAGGGGAAGGAAGGGAAGGGAAGAAAATTTGAAACTCAAGAACATGTAAAACTAAGTGTTGTAAACTAAAAATGAAAAATCTAATTTAAAAAAGGTGACAAAAGTAATCAAGGACATGTATAACTGGTCATGCAGAGGGAATGAATAATGAACAGAACAAAAGTTGCACTCATACCTATGAAATGTTAACATCATGGAAGGACTTAAAAAATGATCCCCTAGTGAAGCTTTAAGGGGGAAAAAGGAGGGTGTGGGGAAATGACAAGAATCACATAGGATAAGAAAGAAGGCATGAATGTATTGTGAACTGTACCAGCGAAGGTATATCTGAACCAGTGAGATTACAGATGCATTAAACTACTGAATGGTGAAGACAAGGTAGCAATATAATTGGCAACTTTAAAAAAAAATATGAATTAGAGCAAAAATGTTCATGAATATATTTTGAACTTCCACATGCAATAAATTCAAATAACCCTGAAACTGAAAAAAATATATTTTAAAGCAATTAAATTATGTGTGTGGCAGAACATTTTCTCCCTTGAAAGGATGACGATCAAGTTGATTGTCTGAAGAAAAGTTTAATACAGTTTTTTCTTTTTCCTTTCTGAGAGCAATGTAATGCATTATGGTCTGAACTGCTATTACAAAGTGTTATTACAGTGGATTTCAGTCAAATGACTTTCTCATCTAGCATTAGTATCAGAAATACCATTAAATGAACCTTGAAATGCAGTCAAAGGATGAGAGACCATCCTATCATATGTCTGCATTTTGTTTATCCTGATTTGAATTTAGTATACATATAAAATCAGAAATGCACTTAGGATATGAAATACATTGGAGATAATTTTATAGGCAGAAACAGTGGAAATCAACAAGTGAATCTCTAAATTAATCATTTAAATAATATTCAAGGTATGTGTCTCTACAACTACCTAAATTTTTTCAAGGTAAATAGATGCATTTAGGATATATTATTATATTAGGGAACATCTTTAACAGTGGGGCAAGATGGGATATGTAGTTTGAAGACCACTGAACTGGAAATCAATAGACCCTCCTCTATAATGAACTACCTAGGTTTATAACCTTGGCTGAATCACTTCCCACCCTCTGATCTCAGTTTCCTTAATCAGCAAAATGAAGAATTTGGAGTAGACAAGACCATGTAATTTTTGGAATTACTGATCCACAGTTATATATTAGTTCTCATTTAGGGTGTAATAAGCTGTGCTGTATCTCTGTGGCATGAAAGTAATGCTGGGTAGTTAAGAGCTGTCTCAGCAGAGCATAGGTCCTGCCACTGACCTTTAGCTATTTGCCAAGGGAGTCAACACTGAAGGCAGGTCACAAGGAGATGAATGCTTTGGCCACAACAACTCATGAAATCATCCATTAAGGTGTGGTAAGGTTGCAGTCATATGAATGGAGTGAGGTCCCAAGTTGATGAAATCACTAATCTTTTGAAACATTGAAGTGTAAGGTTATGCTGGGATCTCATATAATTGGCTAATTTTGAAAGCTTGGAAACAAATGATTGGTCTTAAGAACTCCAGGAGATTGGACAAGAGATAGAAAACTTCTCTAAAAGATATTTAGCCATCACCCTGTTCAGTAGGCTATATGGAAGACCAGCTTCACTTATCAAAGAGATATTGATTCCATATATCAGTTGTCATATTGCTCCCCTGCGTTTTCTAGGTGAGCGATAGTCTTACTCTTGCATCCTGATCTTTTATTACATAATGATAATATCCAATAACATATCCAGTAATGCTTTTCTCCTCCAAGTATTGTCACCCTATGGGACAAACGCATCAAAATAAGGCAATTTATTAGGACCTTTCTTCATTTATTGTGAGGATGAAAAGAACTCATATAGGTAAAGTGCTTGGTAAACTTTGAAGTGTTATATATTTTAACTGTTACTGTTAAATTAAAACTGGCCAGCACAGAACTAAAATGTTTTCCAACTTATACCTTTCTAAGTAGTTTGTGTCAGCATTAATCTCTATCCTGCCATCAACATGGATACAAGTTTCTTGGTGTTGTTGTTAGCTTTCTTTCTGCCATATTAGAGAGAAAGAAGAAATCTTTGATGGAGAATGCCTTACAATGAAGGCTAAAACAATTGCTTGGACATTTTTCCACAGCCAAAATCAGAGCTTTCCTTCTGAAATGTTTCATGTGAGATTTTCATTGTTATTGAATTTTGCTTAGAGACAGGAGATCACCTATAGTGAAATGCCTCTACTTTTTAGTTTAAGTTTATGGAGTGGTGTATGAATGTATGTATGTATGATAATACACAAATATTTATGGATATATGTGTACATATGCGTGTATGTATGGTGGGTGTGTTATGTTTAATGCCATGTACTCATTATCATTGTGTGCATACATACACATACACATATACACATATATATGTATATATATTAGTTATCAGAAAATACTTTGGAAGAAAAGTTATCAAATGAGAGCTAAGAGACTAAACATGCTCATTTGGAATAGTAATTGAAGTATTGTTAATGAAGAAAGAGAACAACATGATTAGTTCTTATTGTTTAAAGGTTTGTCAACATAGCTACCTCATTAATGTCAATCTAGGAATGGGCTCAAGGGCCTTAATTAAGAAATTGAGAACAAGTCAGTCTTGCGGAAATGGCCATGTAATGAGGAAGGTAAAATCAAGAGACTTTATTGTAGATTCTACCATGATACTCTGGTTTACAGGGCCAAAAAAAGATTAAGCAAATTTAGTTCAGGAGAGTAGACAGAAAAGAGAATGATCTGAGACTGTAAAGAACTTCTGAATGACTAGAGCATAAATTCCTTCAGATAAGAAAAGGTATCAAATCCTGACACCCAAGGTGAACAAAAAATAAAGAAGTCATTTTCCCATGGAAATCAGTAAAGTTTTAGTGGAATAGGTTCTCTAAGTCCATGGCCAGTAGTAGATTTGAGATGATGGAAAAATGGAGCGGGGAGACAAGATGGCAGAGTAAAATCATGGACTTGCTTGAGCTGTCCCCCAAATCACTCTAAATACCTGTAAAAATGAATCTACATAATTTCTAGAGCTATAGAACCTGAAAAATGAAAGAGCAAAACAAGTCTCCAGCCCAAGAGGGCCTGGATGGTTGCTACAAAGGGTTTATCGCATCATGCTGGGAACAGAGCGCAGCCCAATATTGCCAGCACAAACCAGACCACAGCAGACCAGGCAGAATAGGCCTCAGGACACTGAATCACTGAGCTGTGGCAGTTTCCAGACTTCTCAACCCACACACCAAAAACAACTTAGGAGGTCAACGGGAAAACTCTGTTGGAACTGGGTGAAAGAAGGGGGCAGTCAGGCCCCAGCCCGAGGCAAGTGGCAGCAGCTGTGGCAGTTGCATCCAGAGCTCCAGGCCCACAGACAGCGGGGGTAATCAAGGGGCTGATAAAAGCAAGAGTGCAGGGATCTCTTTGCTGGCACTGAGGCAGGATTCTCTTGCTTTGCCATGCTTGGATATATGTTGCAGTCCTGGTTGGGGGTCCTGGCATGAGGAGGAGTGCTAGTGTGGCAGAGCTTGTGGTGGCTGTGGAGAGGGAGTCCTTTTAGCAGCTCCAAGGCAGAAAAGAGTGCTCGAGGTCACTCACAGACAGCAGCACTGTCTGGTAGAGGAGTTAACTCCTCTCCTTGGATCATACCACCTCAGAAGAACTAAAAATTTAGGGGTGCCAACAAACAGCCCAGAAAACAGCAGCACAAAACCCCTGAAGCTTTGGACAGAGCACTCTCCACTCTGGAAGCAGAGTCAAACCTTGACAAAGAGCTCCAAAGTCAAATAATTTATGCAGACAGCATAAAAACATCTCAGAGTATACAATCTTGCTTTGGTGACAAAGATCAAAACCAATAGGCAGTAGACAACAAAGTCAAAGATCTTACATCAAAAGCCTCCAAGAAAAAATATGAGTTGGTCACAGACTATTGTAACAACAATTTTACAGCTACTGTGGCTGTGTGAGACCAATAACACCAGCACACAGGAGTGCTGCCAGCACAAGTTCTTTGATCTGCTTTTCTAAGGAAAGCAACTTTAAGCGGTTTACAATCTCATTTTAATGAAACATACATATATCATCCATTTAGTTCAGGGAAAAAGGTCAGCACACTGAACTTCAGAGAAAACACAAACAAAAATTACTAGTCAAAATTTTATAAACTTAGCAAAATAACACAAATGAGCAGTTAGGCTTCTAGCTGTCTGACCAAAACATTACATGTATAATTACTAGAGATAGAAGCACAAATATCTGGGTTTTTCAAAGCTGGGGGCTCCTTAGTGGCTAAGCAGAGTCTCCACACAAACACTCTTCCAGTGAGTGAGCCCCAAAGTAAAAAGCTAACCTCAAAGTGTATATACATTTCATCAGGGTAAGACAGCATCACAACTATGAGCCTCAAACTCAGGTGACTTAGGCTTTCTTTTGACTTAAGCAGGTCATCAAAGACTCTTGATTCAATTAAAGACTCTTGATTGAAGCAAAGGCAAGACTCAAAGGAACCTGACTGTCTTAGTGCTTCTCAGCACTCCAAAACAAACAAACAAAAAAACAACAAAAAGCCCCACTTTGCTTGCCATTACAGCCTTGGAAGAGCTCAAAAAGGATTTTGAAAATCAAGTAAAAGAAGTAAAGGAAAAATTGGGAAAAAATGAGATGGATGCAAGAATATGAAAAATGAGTCAACAGCTTCTTAACAGAGAACCAAAAATTACTGAAGAAAATAACACCTTAAAAAAATAGACTAACCCAAATGGCAAGAGGTCCAAAAAAGCCAATGAAGAGAAGAATGCCTTAAAAAATAGAATTGGACAAGTGGAAAAGGAGGTCCAAAAGATCACTGAAGAAAATAATTCTTTAAAAATTAGAATAGATTCCTGAGGTGTGGGGGAGGGGTCTGGCTCCCTGGCGTCTCACTCCCTGTGGGTGCTCTCCAGCACTTGCTTTTCAGCAATGGTCTCAGCTGTTTGTTGTTTGAGCTGATGTCTGGCACTTCCCCTGGGGGAGCAAGATTACGTGCCCCCCTGCCGACTCTTCCCCTCTGGGACTAATGAGCTTCTAGTATTTGTCCTGTGAGGCCCCACTACTCTCTCCTCTGTTTCAGTTCTCTTTTTTTTTTTTCCCGAGGAATTCTCTGGGTGGGGAGGGGAGGGATTAGAGCCGTTTACCTGGCCATTGAGTCTTCCGGAAGTTCAAGAAGCCGAGTTCCTGGGTTTTGCAAGCGTCAGGAGTGGGTGTTTTCACGGCTGGTGGCGTTGCGCTGCCTCTCGTCGCTCCCACAGACTGCCGTCCTGTGTTGGGAGTCCTGGGGATCTCTGCCGGTTTCGGGCGCCCAGCTTTCTCCCAGCCCGTCTCCCACGTGGATTTCTTGGCCAGCCGCTTTTGCCTTGGTCTGGAGCAGCTCCGCACCGAGCACTCTCCGAGCCTACAGGTTCGTTCCTCCGGCCTTTCAGACTCTCCCGGCTCGGAAATTTGCCCCACGCAGACTGCTCGCGGTTTCTGACTCTCTCAAATCTGCTCAAATTCACTTTTTTATAGGAATCTGACAGACCTTGTGAGAGAGCTCCGGTAAGACGCTGCCTTCATGTGGCCATCTTGGCTCCGCCTGGTGCATAAATTAATTCAATGCGAAGCTAATGACTTCATGAGAAATCAAGAAATTCTAAAACAGAGCAAGAAGAATGACAAAAAAATAGAAGATGATGTGAAATGTCTCATTGGAAAAAACACTGACCTAGAAAATAGATTCAAGAGAGATCATTAAAAAATTATTGCACTACGTGAAAGCCATGATCAAAAAAAGAGCCTAGGCATCATCTTTCAAGAAATTGTCAAGGAAAATTGCCCTTATATTCTAGAACCAGAGGGTAAAATAGAAATCGAAAGAATTCACCAAATGCCTCTTGAAAAAGATCCCATAAGAAAAATTCCTAGGAATATTGTAGCCAAATCCCAGAGTTTCGAGGTCAAAGAGAAAATATTGCAAGCAGCCAGCAAGAAACAATTCCAGTATTATGGAAAGACAATCAGGATAATGCAAAATCTAGGAGCTTTTATATTATGGAATTGAAGGAATTGGAATATGATATTCAGGAGGTCAATGGAACTAGGATTAAAACCAACAATCACCTACCCAGAAAAACTGAGTATAATAATTTAGGGGAAAAATGGATTTTCAATAAAATAGAGGACTTTCAAGAAATCTTGATGAAAAGACCAGAGCTGAATAGAAAATACAACTTTCAAATGCAAGAATCAAGAGAAACATGAAAAGGTAAACAGGAAAGAGAAATCACACAGGATTTATTAAAGTTGAACTATTTACATTCCTACATGGAAACGTGATATTTGTAACTTATGAGATCTTTCTCAGTATTAGGGTAGTTGAATGGCATATACATACATAGATACAGATATATATGTGTGTGTGTATATATATGTATATATATATATATGTATATATATACACATACATATATATAAACACACACGTATATACATATACACAAGTGCGTGTATACATACATATATACATATATAGATATATGTTTATACATATAAAGGAATATATTGGGAAAAGGGGAAAGAGAGGGATGGAATGGATTAAATTATCTCACATAAGAGAGTCAAGAAAAAACTGTTATAATGGAAAGGAAGAGAGGAGAGATAAAAGGGAATGAGTGAACTTTACTCTCATCAGATTTGGCTTAAGGAGGGAATAACATAAACACTCAATTGGGAATCTTAGCCTATAGCAAAGAAGGGGGGAAGAGGTTGGGGGGATGATAGAAGGGAGGACAGATTGGAGGAGGGGTTAGTCAGAAGCAAACAGTTTTGATAATGGACAGGGTCATAGGAGAAAATTGAATAAATGGAGGATGGGATAGAATGTATGGAGTCTTTCACAGCATGACTATAATGGAAGTTTTTTGCATATTGATACATGTATAACCTATATTGGATAAGGCTTGCCTTCTCAAGGGGGAGGGGGTAGAAGGGAGAGAATTTGGAACTCAAAATTCTAAAAAGAAATGTAAAAAACTGTTTTTACATGCAACTGGAAATAAAATATACAGGCAAAGGGGTATAGAAATCTATCTTTCCTTACAAGAAAGTAAGGGGGAAGGAGATAAGAGTGGGGGAGGGAGTGCAGTGAAAGAAGGGAGGGCAGACTGGGGAAAGGAGCAATCAGAATACCTGTCATTACAGGTTGGCAGGAAGGGGCAAGATAGGGAGAAATTTGTAACTCAAAATCTTGTGGAAATGAATGTTAAAAACTAAAAATAAATAAATTAATCTTTAAAAAAAGATGAGGGAAAAAATGGATCTAGTGCACTTAGGGGGGAAAATATACACCTAGTATTGTTTTTGTTGTTTAGTTGTTCAGTCATATCTGATTCTTCATGACCCAATTTGGGGTTTTCTTGATAAAAATATGGGAATGGTTTACCATTTCCTTCTCCAGCTCATTTAAGAGATAAAGAAACTGAGGTAAACAAAGTTATTGACTTGCCCAGGATCATGCAGCTAAGAAATGTCTGAGGCCAGATTTGAACCCAGGAGATGAATCTTACTTCCAGTTTGGCACTCTATTCATCATACCACCGTGTAGTCCCAATATTGTATTTCCACATAATAGGGAGAGCAGATCCTAGAGCAGCAATGAAGAAAGAAAGGGGTTTTTTGCAGTAATTCTACTGTCAACTTGCCCTGTTGAATCCACATCTGGAAGACAAGGTCAAATTCTCAGTGCCATATTTATCAATATTGACAAAATACAATATGCTCAGGATTCAGAGAAATTAGTAAAAAAAAAAAAAAAACAAAAAAGAAACCTAAACACTATGTTATAATGGGTTGAAAGGAATAATAGGCACTTGGCCTATAGAAGATAATGCTTAGAAAGATATCCTACATGTCGCTAAATTTTGCAAGAGCAGTTTTACGGAAGAAAGATTAGATTGGCCCAAATGGGTAAAACTAAGATCAGTGAGAAGTTGTAAAGGCAGATTTCAGCTTAGTGTAAGGATAAATTTTTTAACAAGCAATGCTACTCAAATAGGATAGGGTAGTTTGGACACTAGTAAGGCCTCTATCACTGGAGATCAACAACAGGAGGCTGGATGTCAACTTGTCGAGTATTTTGTAGGTAGAAGCCATGATGAAATAATGAAGTAAGTAATCCTTAGTTTAGGGTGGATCAGTCAGAAGAATCTGGATTTGGAGTGGAACGATCTTTGTTTCAATTCTAACTATTCCATTTGTAAGTTATGTGATCTTAAAGAAGTCACCTTATCCTTCATATGAGAAATAAATGAATGAAAAAATATGTTCTCTAAATTTCTTCCCAGTTTGATGTCATGTCATGATGTGATTCTATGACCTTTCGCATGATTTCTCCTTCTGAGGTTCTACAGTTCCATGACTTGATTAAGCACGCCATGCCAGTATAGATTTCAAGAAGCCATGGTCATATCCATGCCATAATGAGGCAGCAGAGTTATAATCTTAATAAAGAAAACATATCAACCTTATTCCTACTACAGAGGAAAATAGGCATTAATTTCATCTATATGAGAGCTCTTTTACCATATCAAGTCCTAGAAAATTGAAACAGTAGTTATTAGAAAGCTGGAAAATATTTTTTTACTACAAGTTTCTCTAATGAAGGCCTCATTTCTCAATTTTATAAAAAAATGAGTCAAATTTATAAGAATATACGTCATTTCCCAATTGATACATGGTAAAAAGATGTGAACAGACAGTTTTCAGATGAAGTAATCAAAGCTATCTACAATCGTATGAAAAAATGCTCTAGGCTCAGATTCAATCTAGCTCAGTAGGTTGAATCTGGCCCACTTGTGAAAACAGGCATTGCAAAGGGTGGGATTTCTTCAGACAACCCATTATGGCAAACCCTTAATAAACTTTGTCTTTTCCCTTGGCTGAGAAGGCTTGAGTTGATTTCTTCCAGAAGGCCCTATCGTGTCAGTACTTTGAGGTGTCGAGCACCCCTCGACCCCAAACCTCTTCATTTGGTTCCCTGACCACGAATACATCTAATCTCAAATTCTTCTCCAGCCAAGACTGAAGGTATCTAACCCTCCCCCTCTCCCAATCCCCTTCTCACTCTCCAAGCATTTTGGAGGTGCTTTTCAGGCCTGACTTCCCAGGAACCAGTAGGTCAGAGACAGCTGCTCGCTATCTTGTACTCAGCCTGATGCTCTCAGGTGGTTCTCCATCCCGTGGTTATATTGGTGGCCATGGACCTAGGCACAGCTTCTGAAGCATGGAGGTCCTGGACAGATGCCCCATCCAGAAATGTGTGCCAGATAATTTCAATTCTCTTCATGCTAGGGAATTGGGAAACACCAGCAGGTATGTTCTTGTAGGTTTTTTGTCTTGTTTTATTTCATTTGTCTCTCTACACTTACTCCTAACTTCTCCTTTACTATGGCGGAAGGGACTTCCAGCCCAAATGCCCAAAATGGGTCAATCCTTTTTAATTCCTATAAGTTCATCTGTGGCTTGTCTTTTGCAAAATTGGGAAAAATCTAGTTCCTCTAAAGAGCTTAAAAAGAACCCTGTCCTCAGAAAAGGCTGTAAGATGTTTATGGCTAGATCTGCCCCACAAAGGGGCAATGGGGGTGAACAGGACATTTTGGATGACCCCCGTCTTATGTCCCCCAAGGCTTTGGCCCCTCCCCACTTCATGACCCCTGCTCAGGTCCCAGCCAAGGGTCTTGTTGAGGTACCTCCCTCAGTGGCCCCTTCCCCTGAAGGCACCCCTACTCAGGTTCTGGCCTGAAGGGCTGTCCCTACTGCAGTCCCTTCAGTATCTACCACCATGGGCCTTGCCCCTATGGCAGTCTCTGGGGTATCTCCCCCACTGAACTCTTTCCCTCCTCAGGTGCCAGCTGACCCTTTCCCTCATCAGCTGGATCCCCTGGCCTTGCAGTCCAATCTAGTTCAGTTGGCACTCCTACCCCTTCCTCACAAGAAGCTGGACTTCCTATATCCCTCCCCAAGCCTCAGTCTCCACAGCAACTTCAAGGCTTTTTCCCCTGAGGGAAGTGCCTGCCTCCTCTACGGGGACAAACCAAGTGCATGTTCCATTCTCCATTTGGGGTCTCATTCAGGTTAAAGAGAAATTGGAGAGATACTAGGAAGACCCCACTAAGTTTACTGAGGGTTTCAGGGGTTTGTCCCTGCAATTTGAGCTTTCTTGGGGTGAATTGCTCACCCTCTTCTCTATCTGTTGTACCATTGAGGAGAAGAGAAGGATTTGGGAACACACCCCAACATTTGGGAATCATTTGGCTAGCGATAAGCCCATAAAATAACCCCTAGGAACAGCTACTGTTCCCAATAGTGACCCAGGATGGAATTATCAAAAAAGAGAGGATAGAGAAAAGAGAGAACATGTGATAATTTGCCTGTTAGAAGGCCTAAGAGCAGTATTTCAAAAGTAGATAAATTTTCAAAAAATTAGGGAAATTACTCAGGGAGAAAAGGACAACCCTGCCCTTTTCCAAGCCCAGCTAGTAGAAGCTATTAAGAAGTATACAAATTTGGATCCTAATTCTATTGAAGGGGCAGCAATATTTAACATCTATTTCATTAATCAGACTTCCCCAGATTTTAGGAGGAAACTGCAGAAATTGGCAATGAGACCCCAAATGCCTCAGGCCCAATTACTGGAGATGGCCTTTGGAATCTTTAACAATAAAGACCTAGTTTCAGTTGAGGAAAGAGAACACAGGGAAAGGGCTAGAGACAGAGAACATGCTCAGTTCTTGGTTGCTGCCATGGCCAGGAAAAGACCCAAGGAGTGCCCCTCCAGGGTGCCCCCTTGGAGGAAGCCCTGAGACTTGGGCAGTGGGGAAACCTGCTTTTGATGCCACAGGGAGGGTCACTGGTCCAAGGAGTGCCCCTCTAGGGTGTCCCCCTGGAGGAAGCCCCCAGGATCCATGCCTCCAGGACCATGCCCAGCATGTGACCAGGTTGGACATTGGAGGAAGGATTATCCCCGAGCCTAGAAAAATGGTAAAGCTGCCTCCTGGTACCCTGTCCTCCAGTCTTCTCAAGACTCTGAAGGAGGGGAAAGCCTGGGGCTTGGCAGTGCTCCCACTTTCTCCACCTCTCTCATGGAGCCCTGGACAAAATCAAGGCTGAAGATAAGGTTACCCACTTTATCACAGCTGCTTTCTCTTGTTTTAACTATTTGCTCTGGCCCTGCATGCTCCTTGACCCATTGGGTCATGGGCATTAAGGATCTGTTGTTTTTCCACTCCTTTCTTATGCTCTCCTCTTGACCTACCCCCTTGTTTGGAAGGGACCTGATGGTGAAGTAGGGGAGCCAATTGTCGCTAGTTATACCTCATAATTCCCTTTTCCCTCTGTTTACCAGACCTCCCCATGTTTCCTTAGAGGTATGGAAGAGGGTTGCACCAATTGTTTGGGTCAGAGAATTCCTGGGCAAGCTACTTCTGCCACCTCAGCCATAGCTCCCCTCCATTGCCTTCAATATCCAATTAAGCCCAAAGCTTGGGAGGAACTGCAACCATTAATTGCCACTCAAGGCCCCAACCCATATTTGGGCACCCAATGGTTTTCTACCATGGACCTCAAAGATGCCTTCTTCTGTATACCTCTGCACAGAGACTCACAATATTTTGCCTTTGAGTGGATACTTCCTGGGGAATCAAGCCCATGTCAGCTAACATGGACAGTCTTGCCCCAAGGGTTTTGGGATAGCTCCCATTTATCTGGCCAGAATTTGGGAAAGGATTTAAGGGATCTGAAATTAGCTGATAGTAGCTTAATTCAGTATGTGGATGATATTCTTATTTGTAGCCCCAACTGGGAGGCTTCCTTGGCTGCTGCTGCAGAAGCCCTGAACTTCTTGGCAATTCGAGGCTATAGGACCACCTTGAACAAAGTCTGGATAGCATGCTAGCCTGTAAAGTATCTGGGCCATGAATTAATGCCTACCTCTCACCTTCCTCTCCAACAGGAAGAGGAGAATACTGTCTATTCTTATTCCAGTCACTAAGAAACAACCTCGAACCTTTCTAGGCATGGCCAGATTTTGTAGATCGTGGAAATCTAATTTTGGTTTCATTGCTAAACCTCCTTATGATTCCCCTCAAGGCCCTGAGTCACTCCCTGTAGAGCGGGGCCTCTACCCGGCACAAGCTTTTGAGACTTTGAAAACTAATTTGACCATCACTTCAGCATTAGTTTTACCTAATCTAGAAAAACCTTTCATTCTGTATGTTGATGAAAGGATAGGACAGACTTGGGGAGTCTTAACCCAGTCCTTAGGACCTGACCCTAAGGCAGTTGCCTGTTGTTCAAAAAAATTAGACTCCATAGGTATTACAGCCTCTCTAATTCAAGAAGCTTCTAAATCTCTAGCAGACCAGTCCTTAGAAGCTCTGAATCCCCATTGAGTTCATCCTAGAAGCTGAGAGCCACCAGTGGCTGGCTAACCACAGGCTCACCCAATATCAAGCCTTGCTCTTAGATACCCCTGACCTAATTTGGCTGTGCTACACACTCCTGGACTCCAAAGCAGTGTGGTACACAGAACAAGTGTTTAGGAAAGCTAGGTACAAAATAGTCATCTTTAATTCCCTCCAGGGAAATTGTCTTTTACACCAGGGAAATTGTCCTTTCTCTATACTCCTTTACTGTTTGTTTGGTTGGTTGCTTAACCTCCTTGCCAGATTTCTCTCTGATAGGCTCCAAGCCATCAACTTCCACATGACTGCTCAGACTGTGTACCCCTTGAACTGGACCCATCAAGGCAGGGACAGCTCTATGCCCCCTTGAGAGCAGGAAGAAATTTCAGAAGCTGAGACCTTTGCCCTTTACTCCAAAAGAATCTGGGTCCCATTTGTTTGAGGGGGGAATGATGGAGTTTAGACTGTGGGAATCCCCTTGGACCCCAAAAGAATTTGGGTCCTATTTGTTTGAGGGGGGAATGATGAGGGCACATTCTCTGGGAACCCCCTTGAACCTAGAGTACACTCTCTGGGAACCCCCTTGAACTCTCCTTGAATGTTCCCACTTCATATGGTCTTGGCCTGAGGCTATAACTTTACATTATCATTAGGCCCAAATCTCTACCTAACCTTGCCCTTTATTGTCCAGCTACTTACCACCCTTAGTCCTGATCAAAATATCTATACCCTAGCCCTGTTACCCCAGCCTTCTGTTGTCTTTCATATCCAGGTAGCCTTCAACTACTTCCTATCCTGGAGTCTGACCTCATCTCTGGTCCCATCAAGCTCTTCCTTAGGCTCCTCTTCCAGACCCTCCCTAAACCCCTCCTCTAGTTACCCCAGACCACCCCTCAAACCCTCCCACAATTTTTGTGTATATAAGTCTCATCTTGCCTCCATGAAGGCCCTCAGATTTAATCTAGCTCAGTAGATTGAATTTGGGCCACTTGGCTTATGAAAACAGGCATCATAAAGGGTGGGATTTCTTAAGACAACCCATCATGGCAAACCCTTAATGAACTTTTTCTTTTCCCTTGGCAAAAAAAAATGCTCTAAAACACTATTAATCACAGAAATGAAAATTCCAACAACTCTGAGGTACTACCTCATACCTATCAGATTACCTAATATGACAGAAAAGGAAAATAATAAATGTTAGAGGGCATTGGGAAAATTGGGACATGAATGTATTGTTAGTGAAGTTGTGGACTGATTCAAACTTTCTAGGGAACAATTTGGAACTATGCCAAAAGGGTAATCAAACTTTGCATACCCTCTCACCCAGCAATACCATTACTAAGTCTGTATCCCAAAGAAACAATACAAAAGGGGAAAGGACCTACATGTACAAACATATTGCTAGCTATTTTTGTGGTGGCAAAGAGTTAGAAATTGAGGGGATGCCCATCATTTGGGGAATGACTAAACAAGGTGTGGGATATGAATGTAAAGGAATACTATTTTGCTACAAAAAATGGCCGGTGGGTGGCTTTCTGAAAAAACCTGAAAAGACATACATGAATTGATGCAAAATAAAGTGAGCAAAACCAGGAAAACATCGTATGCAATAACAGTAACATTGTATGATGATCAACTACTACAGACTCAGCTCTTCTCAGCAATACCATAATGATCCAAAACAAATCCAAAGGACTTCTGATGAAAAAAAACTACCCACATTCAGAGAAAGAACGTTATGGAGTCTGAAAGCAGATGGAAGCATACTATTTTTACTTTATTTTCTCTTTAATTTTTTTTCTTTTGGTCTGTTTCTTCTTTTACAACATGGCTAATATAGAAATATGTTTTCAGTGATTATGCATATATAACCTTTATCAAAATGCTTACTATGTTAGGGACATGGGAGGTGAGAGAGAGAAGGAGAAATTTGGAACCCAATTTTTTAAGTGAATGTTAATATTTGTCTTTACATGTAATTGGAAAAAAAAACTAAAATACTATATAAAACTTAAAAAAAATTGTAGCTATTTATGAGCCGTGGAAACCATCAGCCATGCTGATGCCACTTCATAAATGTTAATAGCTTCATGACATGAAAAGACAAATGATAGGTGCTCAACAAATAATTATTATTTGAGGCACTGAGATCATGCTTTTGTATAAATTTTCTGCAACAAAGCAGCATGTGTGGAAATCATTTTGCCATCTGCAAAAATAAGAAACACATTATGTTCTAACAGTATGTCTAAGTAAGTCATTGTGATCAAAGGTCTTAGATATTATTCTTTGTTTTGGAAATGTTCTTGCATATTAAAAACTCTATTTTAGGTTCTTAAATCACTGAAGCTCTAATTAAAACACTAGGATTTTTCTTCACTGCAATCCATCAAGTTAAAGTGGTTTTGTGCACATTAATATCCTGGGGCTATAAAACTTTATTTTGTTTTCATAGTTTTAGCAAACTTTGATATATGATTTGTCCTGATGACTGATCTGTTTCCATTTCTTCTTTCCGAAATAGCAACATAGATCTTCTCATTAATTTTCCTTCTGTTATATTTCTATTAGCTCTTGTTACTCTAATCTGGTCTGTTTATTACAAAGTGCCACATATCACAATTAATTTGTTTTGCATGTTATGTTGTTCCTCCATCATTATCTTTCACTCATTAAAAATCTCTCAACATTTCTTTGTGAAACTCATTTCAATCAAACAAAATGGAGGGGGTCCATTGCATTTCATTTGGGTTATAAATCCATTTATTCCATATTCATTAACTTGATCAATTGTATTTGTCAAGTACCTACTATGTGCAAAGAACTATGTGGAATAAAAAGGAGAAAAAGCAGGTTTGAATAAGTCAAAGTATCATAGATGCAAGGAAAATTGAAGTGGTCCTTTTATGACTGACTGGATACAAATTTAATGGGTCAAGAAGAAGTTGGATGATTACAAAGATTAAGGTAAATATTAACAAATATATAAGCATCAGAATGTTCAGAACAGATTCACAGACAGTATGTAGATCAATAGGGCTGGAGAACAGGAAAAGATCTTGGATTGGATTCAGGCTGTCCCACTTGTAACTTTATTTGCTCTTAATTCCCTATAATACCTTTCACAGACTCACTTTCCTCAGGTATAATATGAGAGTGTAAGACTAAAGCCACTTTCAATTCTAAATCCATGACTGAAAGTAGAGAGCAAAACTAGGAAGAATTGCTACATAGGCAGGGTTAGATTTGTTAGGGAACATCATCTAAATAATTGTAGCTGTTCCAAAGCAGAATTTGTTGTCTCAGGAGGAAGTGGGTTCTTCCTCACTTGAGTTTTTCAATTAAAGGCCACGTGGACGGTCGTCAAATAAGCTGTGAAGGGATTTCTTGTGCACATATGGCTTACTCTAGATAACCTTGGAAATCCTTTCCAACACTGAGCTCCCAATAGTTATGTAGCTACAACTGAGACATTAGCCACCACTAAGATAATTCTTTGATTATGATAATCCATGAAAAAAAATAAAAAATTCAGCCTTATGGTAATAGAATGATACAAAAATCTGTTAGTAGAATGAAGAATCACATAGTTTTAGGCAATTCATTAAAACTAATTTAAAGTTGATATTCTAAATATGAGATTTTTATTCATTGATCAATGAATCAACTGATTACTTGAGGAAAGGAACCTCAGGAAAGCCTTTGCATCTGGAGTAGTTCCTCTATGAGGAAATTACAGGAACATTTGTTGAGAATCACAAAAGATTAAGTGGAACATTTAGGTCACCATCCCATAGAGGCACCTAGGTTTGGAGAGAATGCTAGGCCTGATATATGCAGACTTTATTTCAAATCTGGGCTCAGACACGTTTTAAATGTGTACCCTTGGAGCATCTATGTCACAAAAACTAAAATGAGGGAGAGTAAAGAGAAGGAAGAGAGCAAGAGAACAAACTTTTTTTTGAAGGATATAGTAAGTACCTGGTTCTTGTTAAGTATTTTAGAAATACTTCATTTGATCCTCACAACAATCACTATTGTTATCCTCATTTTACACTTTGGGGAAAGAGAGATTAAGTGACTTGCCCAGAGGCACAAGAATTTGAGGACAAACCCAGCGAGTGCTTTAAACCCTGGGAGCCATCTAGCTGCCTTCTAGAAGGCTAGAAAAGAAAAATACACAAATGTTACAAAGCAATTATAATGTATTTGCCTTTAAGAGTATAGCATTTAGCTAGAGTGATTAGAGAAGTTCAAGAAGTGAGAGATAACTTCTCACTGTAAATATCCCATAAGTCTTCGTGAAGAAAATAACACTTGAGCTAGACCCTTGAAGGAAGGGAAAGACGTAAAGAAGTGGAGATGTAGAGGGAGTTCATTCTAGGCATGATAAGGTACTATGCTCAAATATTTAGAGGAGAGAGAGTATTAAAAATATTAAGGTACATTTAGTGGTATGGTTTTTACTGTAGTGTAGAATAAATGAAAAGGAATTATATTACATAAGGCTGTGAAGTCATGTGGCAACCAGATTGTGGTGGGCCTTGGGATTCATTATGAGGAACATACATTTTTTAACCTGTGGGTAACAATGACCCACTAAAACTTTAGTGTAGGTGAATGATATAATCAGACTTGAACATTGTTTGGCAGATAGAAGGGAGAAACTAGAGATATACAGGCTAATTTGTAACCTATTGTAATGCCGAGATGAAATAAAGCTCAGATAGTTCAAAACTAGAATGGTAGGAATAGAAATGGAGGGGAAGTGAGAGATGCCAGAAGTATTACTTAAGTGGAATGTACATTGGGGCAGGTAGGTGGGACAGTGAATAAGAACACTTAGCCTGGCATCAAGAAGACCTGAGATCAAATCCAGCCTTAGAAACTTACTGCTACATCACCCTGGGCAAGTCACTTAACGTTGTTTGCTTCAGTTTGCTCTTTTATTAAATGACCTGGAGAGGGAAATGACAGTATCTTTGCCAAGGAAATTCCCAACAGGTCATGGAGAGTTAGACATAACTGAAAGAACGGGACAATAATAATATACATTGCAGATTGTACTTCTACCAAAGGTGTCAAAACTGCAAACAACAATCCTGAGAGTTTCTGGAACAATTTTGAAAAGGAAATTGAAGAATATTTAATAAAATAAAAAAGGACAATAAAAGAGAGATAATATTCAATTTTAAAACTAAGTTAATATCCAAGCCACAAGGATTCTTATGTATTGATTAGTAATCCCTATTTCTATTTCACTTAGATACCACTGATCTACACAACTTATTATGTGTGTGTATATATATATTGGATATGGGAGATGAGCAGATTCTGGTAATAAATAAAAGAACAACCACCACTACCACAACAACAAAAGGGTTTTTAGTTATATTTAGATTAAGAGAAGGATGATAGAAGGATGATAGACCTTAATGCTCAGGGTATATGCAACAAAGATTTAGAACTGGAAGGTTACTTTTAGGTCATTGCTTCCAACACCCTGAACTTTCTGATCAGGAAATTGAGGTAAGAATAAACCTTGAGATTTTAGATTACACTGGATTATTAGGAAGTTAGGTTCCTTTTATAGGACCCTCGGGAACTATACAATTGATGTGACCCATACTAACAGTTAATGGATAAGTTTGTTGCTCTTTATCATGGCTTCCTGTTGAACAGACCCTTTTAGGTCTGTTTGGAAATGTCTCCTTTTCTTCTATCATATTGAAAGAAGGCAACAGCCTTTTCCCCTCTTTCATATCCACGAACATACTAGCATGTCCTCCAAGTTCTAAAATGTTTCTCTTTCCTAAACTGCCAATCAATTTTATTACCCATATTTTCCAACATTCTCAATGAATATCATTATTTGGAGTGTACAAGCTCCTCTTCAGCGAATAAAGTTCCTCTACTTGTGCAGTGATTTAGCATTCCATTTCCAGGCTCACTTTTAAAAGCCAGTGTCAAGGACAGATATCAGTTTGAACATGGGTCAATGGCAGAACAAAGATCTCATAGGTGGTACAATAAAGGATTCAGAACTAGAACAATGCTCCCTATGTCTAGGAAATTCACACCTTGTCAAGGAGCTGCAAGAGGGAGTGGGATAGTCTTTTAGGGCATGTCAGAGTACACCCACTTCATTTGATCCTCACAATGAAATGAAAAAAAAATAAAGTTTTGAATAAGTTCTTTTACAATTCAAAATTTTTCAGGAAAGTCTTCTGTGAATTATAACAATTATGATTATGTTAATAAGAAAGCTTTTTTTAAAATTTTATTAGAAAATGAAATATCTTTATTGATAAAATAAGAGTTTTTACATTAGAGGATACTTCAGAGGGGAATTTTTTACAATTACTAAATTACAATTACTAAATTACAATTACTAAACTACCCTTTACAATTACTAAAATGATTTTTCCCCAGATGCAAAGAAAAACACAAGACAGTATAATGTAGTGGAAGTTCTAGAATTGGAGTCATGAAGGTTTCAGCTCAAAACTCGTAGAAGATACTTAGATTTGCCACCATGGGCAATTCATTCAATCTCCCCACACTTATTTTCTTTTCTGTAACATGTGAATAATAATAATAATAGCCCTGCTCTAAAAGATTCAAGAAAATCTGGAAGGATTGCTGCAGAAAATTTTAGAGGGGTTGGGTAAATTACCAGACTCAATTTTGAAATTGAATTTCAGTAAGGACTTGCAAAGGAAAAAGACTTCTCTGATGATCCCTTTTGGAAGAGGTTTGGGAGGGTGGTGAAAACTAAGAACTGAGCAGTTATGTCCTCTCTCTTGTTTCATTTGTCATCATCCTATCTACCCCAAGCAGTGATCCTATACTGGCTTGGATCTTTTCTTTCACACAATAGAATTTAAGCAAAACAAGAGCAAAATTTCAACCTATTCTAAACCTTAGCATTTCTAACATTTTTTATGTGTCTCTCATTGATTTTCAGTTACTTATTTATTCTTTCATCTTTTCTAAACATTTTTTAAACTAGGAGTTGGTTGATGTATTAGTACCATTAAAATATCCCCTTATTTTCTCATTGGAACTATTTGCCTTTCTTTCTTCAAAGTTTCACTCTTCAGTTTCCCATGTCACTTGTGCTAACTTTCCATATTTTTTTTTACTACATGAGATTATGCCCATCCATCCTTTGAAGTTTTTGAAATGTTTCTTAAAATCTAGGATGCATATCACACTATGCCTGTCATTCTTCTCCTTCTTTATCACCAAGTCTATGTGAGATT
This sequence comes from Trichosurus vulpecula, assembly GCF_011100635.1. NCBI lineage: Eukaryota > Metazoa > Chordata > Mammalia > Diprotodontia > Phalangeridae > Trichosurus > Trichosurus vulpecula. Next base: position 106,813,797 of record NC_050581.1, on the reverse strand, counting down.
AGTAACTTCTCCCATGGTTCCCATAATTTCTATACCATCAAACAGTTTCTTTCTTTAAGTGGGAATCACTTGAAAGATTTTTTTAAACCCCTCATTGGTTCATCCATCTTCTGAAGACAACATTTTCATTATGCCATGTTAAATAGTTTTTATCTTTTCTCATTTTGTCACAAAAAATGTTCCATCTACTGTCTGGATAATTGAAATTTCTCATCATTACTGTAGAATACTTTTGTTTTAGTTTTGCTTCCATTTTTCCAAATTTGTCATCTATTTCCATTTTGTGCCAAGAGATTTGAAGTATACTTCAGTGAAAAAAAAGCTTCTTTTGCTACTTGCACTGAAATTTCTACACACATGTTCTGCTATACTTCCTCCCTCTGGTTCCAAAATTTCCTCATATGAGTATGCAATTTTAATATACAATGCTATTCTAACTCACCTATCTTTTCTTCATCCCATATTCTGTAAAGTGAATGCAACCAGAGGCACATTTCAATCATGTATTGTATCCCTCCAAGTCTCAGTCATACCTATGAGGTCAAATCAGGTTCCTTTTTTATGAACCTTCATTTTTTTTACACTGTGCATAGACATTTGAGGACATGGCTTTTTTGTTTTTACTACTGACTTTCCTGAATTTTGTCTCCTCTTAAATTGCCCTGACTGATATTCTTCTTCAATTCTTGCAGCAGTCATCTAACAGAAACATTGAGTTCTTCACCTTTCTTTTCTTTTCTTTTCTTTTTTTTATCATGGACCCATCTTTGTAATCTGGAGAATTCTCATGATTCCTCTATCTAATGTTTCAAAATACACAATACAACTAGTGTTACCCCCCCAAAAAACCCACAACTTTTACTGAAGTACAATTATTAAATTTTAAAAATAAAAGCTTATGGACCCCAGGTTAAGATTCTTGCTCTAAGATGTCTAGCTTTGTGGAATTTCATAGAGATTTTTTTCCTCTCTCAATCTCTGTAGCTTAGTGTTCTGATTATATGTTCTAGATACTCAGAAAAAATATTATTCAAAATCTTTCTTTCTTGTGTATATTCCAACCTCAGCCAAAAGTCTATTATCCCTCTATTTTAAGTTAAAATCTTATTCTTATATAAGATCTTAGCAAACTGTTCACTTTATAAGAAGTAGTGTTATTCCTAATACACTACCTTCACTTCTGCCTTCCTTACCTTTAAAGGACAACAGTAAAGAAAACACAAACTGTGCCTTTATGGTGGTCAAGTGATTTTTTGTTTGTTTTTGGTTTTCTTTGTATTTCCTCCAGACTTTGTGACCTTTGGCAGTAATTTTCAATGATTGATTTAGATTATAAATTATATGTATATATATATATATATATATATATATGTGTGTGTGTGTGTGTGTGTGTGTGTGTGTGTGTGTGTGTATTAATACATTGCAGGATTGGCAATGCATTACCTAAAATAACATCTCTCCATGTTGAGAAATTTGCTTCCCAGAAAGTAGTGATGAAGTCTAAAGGAAGTACTTTAGAAAGACTGTATAGCATACACAAATATTATGTAACTGGTCTCAGTCTACTAACTACATAGTGAATGGGAGCATCTTTGATTAGCTTTGGAAGCATTCAAAAGGCCTTAATGGACTTCCATCATAACTCTTGCCTTACTGTTTTTGATTACTCTCTTCCTGGTGGCATATTCCTTGGCTTACAGATACTACTGAGTGGCAATGTGTAGGGGGCAGCAAGATTTTGGGGGTTTTCTCCTCTCTGAGGCAATGTGGTCATATGAAAGTTTTGCCATTATCAACCACTGTTTCCTCTTCTCCATGTATGTGGAAAATACATTCTCCAAGCCTGCAAATTTTAAAAGCTCAGGAGAAAAAAAAACACAAGCATCTTCATAGTTAGAGTCTAGGCTGGGTTTTGCAGCCAGCCCAGCATCTACACTCAAAAAACCAAGGAGCTAACTTTGGGGGTGACCTCATTGACATAGGCCAGGAGGAGCTGAAATGAGGACTTATCTGACTGCTATATGACATCTGAATGTAAATTGGTGAGATAAATGCTATGTAGAAACACTGAAGAGACTAAGGTAGTATAGGAGACAGATATTTGGAAAAAATATTTGTATGTTATTCTTTTTTTAATTTTTTAATTTATTTTTATTTTTATTTTACAACAGACGGTTCTACATAATTTTGAGTTCCAAATTTTCTCCCTTCCCTCCCCCTCCCTCCCCAAGACAGCATGGAATCTCATATAACTACCATGAATGACTTCGCATTGAATTAATTTATACACTAGTGAAGTTGCGGAGAAGAATTATGACCAATGGAATGAATAATGAGAAAGAAGAAACAGAACCAAAAAAAAAACCCAAAAACAAAAACAGAAGAGAAGCGAAAATGGCAAGCATGAAGTTTGCCTCAATCTGCATTCAAACCCCACAGTTCTTTCTCTGGATGTAGATAGCATTCTCCATCGTGAGTCCTTTGGAGTTGTGCCTGCACCTTGTGTTACTAAGAAAAGCGAAGTCTGTCAGGGTTGGTCCTCACGGAATCCATATATCTGTGGTTGTGTACAGTGTTGTCTTGGCTCTGCTGTGCTCACTCAGCATTATGTCATGTAGGTTTTTCCAGGTTGTCATGAAGTCTGTATCATCCCCATTTCTTGTGACACAATAATATTCCATTACCTTCACATGTTATTCTAATTATATCTTTGCATTTAATTTAAAGTAAATGATGTTAAATTAAATTAAATTAAAAGTAAATGATGTTAAAAGGTTAAATGTATTTAGAGTGTAAGTCATTAGTGCCTAACAATGGGGAGGGGGCACACCAATTGGGGCTTGAGTCAATGCTATTGGAGAAAACACCACCCCAATACCTTGGTATAATCTAGAATCTTGAAAAAGAGATGTAGTCATCCTCACTGTCAGAGGGTGATTCCAATGTATATGTGTGTATTTATGCATATATGTATTTATATATGCATATACATATGCAATGTATATGTAATCACAGATGTATGCTTTTGTGTGTATATAAGTATAAACAAGGTGATATAGTTGAAAAAAAAAGTTGAAAAGGATAAATGAAGAAAACTAGTGTACCTTATCATCAAAGAGCAGCTGATTTATGATTTTCATTATGTTTACTTCAAAGACCATCACCTATGAATTTAAACCAGTCATCTTTGTCATTGACAGATTTAACCTATTAGCTTCTGTAGATAAACTCCAAGAAATCATAATATTAATAATTTTCCCAAAAATGTGATAAAAACATGATCATTGGACCTTCTTTCTGAAATTCTCTCTATTTCTTTTCCTGAAGTGCCAACATGTCCAGCAAAGATTGTAAATAAATTCATCTGACTTATTTCACTTTAACTAGTTTTAAAAGAGAAATCCAAATGTACATAATCCAATATTCTATTGGATCTATGATTTATTGATGTAGATTACATACTATCAATGACTGTCAATCAAGTTTGATTCTCAACCATGTCCTCTCATAAATTTATCAGTTGATCATAGGCAAGTCACTCAATACAGAAGGAATTTTCTAACATTTTGATATTGTATGTACAATGTATCAGTAGTTTTTTATTCTTATTTCAAGAGAAGCCTATATTTCCATTACTACCCCAGTCAGACACTTCTCCTTTAGGCTATTTTTTAGCTATAATATCTCATTTAAAAATGATTAAATGGTTCATTCATTGAATATATTTACAAAAAGATTTCAAGGATATACATACTGATGAGCTTCACTAGGCCCTAATTTATCAGCCATTCTAATCTCTGAGACAAAGCAGCACAGGAGAGATATCCAGGAAAAATAACCCTGGTCTAGAAATTTACAGAATATGTCTGAGTGGAAAAAGGTATTAAGAGTAGGGACACTGTTTTATGCTTAGGAGGGCAAAGGGAGCTAGAGACATTTTCAAATTCACAAACGTAAAGTAAGTACATTTCATGACTTAATCTCTCTATCTTGAACTCTTTGTCCTTATTACCAGCTGCCTGCTGGACATCACCTAGACCTCCCACAAAAATATTAAACTCAACATGCTGAAAATGGAATTAATTTAAATACCTCATTGTTAACATTCTGTAGCCTACTTGTAGTGGAGCGTAACTTTTCCCTACAAAGGGTAGTGTGGAAATAACCATTCATATATAATATCAATAAATAAGTAATGAATGTAATGTAATAAATAAACATGTAATCTTTATTAATGTAATAAACATATGGAATATGGAATATCAATAAATTCATAATGTTTCCTATACAATTAAAAATTCATTCAAGAAATCTTTGTTAAATGTCTATGGTATTTGAGGCCCTCTTGTGCGTAAGGACAGATACAAAGCAGAATATCACAGCCTAGCTCTCAAGGGTTAATGAGAGGTGCAGTCTGACTCAATAGGCATTACTCTTGGCATTATACTTAGGGGAATCAGACAACGTAATTGATTACATAGGTAATGAAATCGATTAGACAGGTATTTATTAAACACTTTGCTAAGTTCTGGCAACACAGAAAAAGTGAGACTTATCTGGCTCTCAAGGAGCTCAAATTCCAATTAGGGGAAAAAACATATAAAAGAAACTTCAAGAATAGAGTTGGTTACTTTAATCTCATTTGAGCCATATGAACAATGAAGCAAGTCCTAAATGGCTGCTCCGAAGGAAAAAAAAAAGCGTGGGTAAAAAGGCATGGGGCAAGGTGGGGAGACAGAGTAAGGGTTCCCACAGTGGAAGGAGGGATTCCACTGCCTGTCCCATAACATATCAGGAATGGCCCAGCATTATGGAAAAGGGACAAGGAGGGAGAAAGAAACTATTTCCCCCTTTATATGACATAGAGTCAGATGCCTGCCAAATCCTTATCTATTTATGATTTTTAAAAAGTGGGTAAAGATTAGGTTGCAGGTTTGGATTGCTTTGAAGCAGAACATTATTTCAGAATAAGCTGAGGCCGGGTGTGTGTGTGTGTGTGTGTGTGTGTGTGTGTGTGTGTGTGTATGTGTGTGTATGCTTGCATGTGCGTGTGTGTGCATGTGCATGTGCAAGTGCATGTTTGTGTATGTGTATGACATTGGTCCAATTAGATCTACCAAAACCAAGCTATTATTACCATAACTCTGGACAAATGCAAGTTTCTTATAAAGAAAGGAATGCACAAAAAAATATTCCCTAAATTGTTTCTACTTCTAGAGCTAAAAGAAATAGGCCTTTGATGCAAATTCAATCTTGGGCAGAACTAATATCACAGGATAGTATTAGGGAGGCTCCCTCACCTAAGATTCAGCTGTTGATTCTTAACTCAACTTTCCTTAGTTCTGTTAATCACTGCCACTTTCTGTATTTTCTCTCCATCCATACCTATATGAACTCCTTGATCATTTCATCTATTACAAGTGACAATTTGAAGTGATGGAACATAGAAATCACAAAGTGAGGTGGACCTTCTAAAGATAAATTTATTATGCCAGGTTTTTGTTGGCTTGTTTGTTTCAAAGTTTTTAATAGTTTTTATCCTAAAGATATTTAGTGTTTTAAAATGATCTGGGGGTTATGAGAAATAATGCTTTAGTATAAAATGAACCAGGCTGATTGCTATGCAGATAATTTAGTTTAACAATATTTTTACTCCAGTGATGTCCTTTTCAAATTCTCTATGCCGTGAGCAATGAGTACTTGTTTATTCCTATCTGGAATTTCCCTAAGCCACATTAGCTCATTTTGTCATGTAAATATGCCATTTGGTAAGGGATAATAAGTGTCAGAGCTCTAAACTTCACCCGGTCAACTGCATTCATTTCCTTGGCAATGCGACAAGAATAAAACCATATTTAGAGAAGTCAATACAAACAGATGAAGTCCATACCCAGGAGAACTTGAGGAAGAGAAAATAATGCAAGCACAATCACTTTCTGACTCTTTATGTATATACAGGAGTATCCCAGTCAGGATCAAAGTCCACTTTAGGGAATATAACATCTTTCACTGATATGAAATGGGATGATTAAGATATATGGACAACATTTTTTTTAACTTCAAATCATTACCTGAGTACCTTTGGAAGATCAGCTTTACTTTGTTCTTTCTTTGATTTCTTCCCTATAAAATTCAAGTCAGAATTTAGAATTTGCACTTTATCTACCAGAAGTATTTTTTAGAAGAATGATTGACAGGTTCTTTTTCAAATCTTTTCAGTTTCAGTATGATAGCAATGATACTCATAAAGGTATGAGAGAAGAACCTCATTTCTATTTTCTACAAAACTATAGCCTTCTGTGGCATATTTCAGAATACAGTGAGCCTTGAAGGGGGTATCTGACATAGTTGACCTTGGTGCCTTTGATGTTTTAATGCCTGTTAGAAATAGGGTCACTTTGAAGCCCCTAGATCCTTAAGCATATGCTATTTGTGTTTGTGTTTGTGTGTGTGTGTGTGTGTGTGTGTGTGTGTGTGTGTGTGTGTGTAAGGATGTGAAAACAATATAATATCAGATTAAACCTGCTCTGAAATTAGTGTGGAAAAGCTGAAACATTAATATCAGTAAATAAATTTTATTTGATTCTCTCTTTAATATAAAACATGGATATATGATTTCCTAGGAGGAGTACTAATTCAGATACCAAAGTATCTCTTGCAATAATATTGCAATACCTCGCATTTGTACAGTTACTTAAAATTTGCCAAGTACTTTATAAACATATTGCATTTCATCCTTTCAACAAATTTGAGCAGTGGATGTTATTATTTGTCTTATTTTACGATAAAGAAACTGAGGTTGAGAGAGGTTAAGTGACTTGCCCATGGTAAAGCAGTTAAATAAGTGGGTCAGGCATTAATTTTAACTCAGGTCCTCCATTCTTCAACAGTATCTCTTTGTCCTCCATGCTACCTAGCTTTATAATAAATAGTTGCCTCAGGTCAAGAGAAATTAAGTGATTTCCCATGAGCACAGAACCAATAGACATTACAGGTAGGATTTACATCTTAGTCATGTCGGCTCCAAGTTCAGAAATTTCCAAGTCAACAATCAATCAACAAATATTTATTAAGCTCCTACTAAGTGCTAGGCACTGTGTTACAAACTAGGGTTTCAAGTTCAATGAATGTAACAATCTGTACATCCAAGAACCTTGTGTCATGTTTGATAATTCTAATTTAGGAAAATGAAACACTATCTTGTTTTGCATCAGTATTCCAAATGTTCTCCCCATAATAATTGCTAAGGGTCCTTTCAATCCTAAAATGGTATGATCCTATTATTTGAATTAATGTTCTTTTGCCCAATAAAATGAGAAAAATAATTTCTTAAGTACTCTTTTAAGCACTGCCTCTGGATTGTTCTCATGATAATTATGAGCATTTTTGACTATTCCTTTGTATCTTGTCCAAAACACACACACACACACACACACACACACACACACACACACACACACACACACACAAATTTGAATTAATTTTTTTTCTAGGAAACAAGTTGTAATTTCAGTTTAACTAAGTTTCTGACCTCTAAGATTCAGTTTAATGCATCATTGATGAGAGTACTGAATTTAGTGAAGTTATTATCAAATTTGCATCTAGATATTTGGAAAAGGAAATATAGCCAAAGGGAAGTATACAAAAGAGAGATTTATCCTTCAAATTTCCAGTGAAATGGAAATCCTATAGCAAAACTGTTCTCTAACTTTGGGGCTCCAAAGAAAATAAGGTACAGGCACAATTTCTCTTGAATTTTTCTTTGTCACATTCAGTGTCTGTCC